>NW_667451.1:0-40969 GCF_000006425.1 Cryptosporidium hominis TU502
TTATTAAAGTATTCTCTCTTAATATTTCTACTTTATTTTCTAATAGATCAATCAGAAATAGAGTATCGCCGCATTTTGTACCATCATGATACTCATGTTTATGCTCACATTTCAACTTGTAGAATATATTTAGGAAATATGAATACTCACTTAATATACCTTTTATCAAAATGTATTGAGGTAA
The DNA here is from genome assembly GCF_000006425.1 of Cryptosporidium hominis TU502. Lineage (NCBI taxonomy): Eukaryota > Apicomplexa > Conoidasida > Eucoccidiorida > Cryptosporidiidae > Cryptosporidium > Cryptosporidium hominis. The sequence goes on from NW_667451.1 coordinate 185, forward strand.
ACTCTGGTAACAATTAAGTGCTCTGCTTGTATTCGAGTTCTGAAGTAGTGCTGGATCTACTTGATTCTCACTTAACTCCAATTCTAAGGGGGATATGCTATTGAAAAGCTTTGGGACCTTTTCTGAAATTGCATTTTCTGCGACAACACTTGATCTAGCTTTATGAGTCGACTCCCTTAAAGAAATCATTGAAATTTTGCCTAATTTTGAGTTTAGATCATTTCCACTAAATAATGTAAACATAATAGAAAAAATAGAAATAAACGTTTTATTGTTTATAAGAAACATTTTCAAGTATAATTCTTGAGTAAACTTTGCAAATCGTTCTTGTATTAATAAATCTCAATTAGAATACTTGGCTTTATTGCCCTATGTTTTTTTACATCCAAGCCAGCATGCTTATATATTTTACGCTCGCAGATACCCCTCAAATTTATTGGATACTCGGTATTAAGCGCGATATAATGAGTTGTTGAAATTACTGCAATTTTATCACTAGAAAAAACTGAAAAGAAAATGTTTATTTTGTCACAGATTGTTTATAATTCAATATTTTCCCAAAATTAGTCGATTATCAGTTCGAAATCATATCCAAATTCAACAAAATTAATCAAAATTTTAAATTTCTAGATCCATTTGGCTCCCAACCCTTCATTTCGAAATAATATTTCCCCAAATTCTTTATTTATAGTTGTGACGATGAATACACTAATTTTAAAATATCTAAATACAAGATTCGATTCACCATTTCTTTTTATGCTTTTTTATTTGCATGACCATTTTATTACAATTTAGAGACAGTTTCTTGAAATTCCTGATTTCAATCTATCAGAATTTCCTCGTAATTATAAATTCTTTTGGTTGACCTAACATTTTCATTAAATTAGCAACTTCATTTAGCTTGTTTGAATATATTTTGATGTATTCGCATTTATTTTTCTACTTGATTTGGAATCCTTCGGTATTTTAGAGTACAATTTTATTTATTAGATATATTGATAAATGTGAAATAAATTATATATTAGCAATAAATAATTAAATGAATTAAGTAGATAATAAATTCACAGAATATGCTCGATATATATATTATCTTATTAATCAATTAATACAAATTTTAAAAACCATTAAAATTATTTCAGCTTGGAAAAAAAAATTAATCAATCGAGTTTACTTAAAATTTCAAAGCACCTAAATACCTACAAAACATTAATAAATTATGAAATTGTCAATAAGATCCAATCAAAAGTTTGAAAATGCTATGTAATGATTTTCACTACTTCTTACAATTTTTCAAGATATGTATAAGTACAAGTTTCATATTTATGGTCACAATATCTAAACCCAAAATCATTTCACTCAAACAAACATTAAAAAAATAAATCAATATGTCGCGGTTAATCAAACACGTCATCATTCTCTGGCAGCTCATTTTGTTCTGAGGAATCAATATTTACACAACCAAGACTTTCTATTTCCTTCAAAATGCCATCCAGAACAATCAATTGCTCCGTTACTCTTTTTTCCAAGACTTTATGGCTCTGGAAAATAGAGGGATCTCTTGGAGGAAGAGGAGGTGGACTCTGATCCGGTTTTCCAGACCTTTTTTTATAAGGATCTCTACCTGGAATTAACGACACGGTTCTTTTTGGTACCTCTGGTGGTTTATGATCCTCTTGAAATTCATTTGAGGAGGTCAAACCATTCCAAGAATTACTTTTGGATTTGCTACTAGAGACGCCCGACGAATTCCTTAATTTGTGATCAGAAGGCATTATAATCTTATTTTCGTTTGAACTTCTCAATTGAATAAACATAAGTTTATCTGAGTTGCTTGAAGGAGCAGTATATTCGAACACATTGATAGAATTAGAGGAAAAAGTCAATAACACGGGAAATACGAGGAAATAAATACCGGATTTCAAACACATCAATATACCCATAGTTAACAAAAACGACAAATTATATATTCTTGTAAAACTCAATCATAAAATACAAATAACTTAAACAACTTCAGAAATGAATCATCTCAATATTCTCAGCGAAGCTTTCCTCAACCATGAAATGATAAGTTAACTATTTTCAATTTTCTATTTAAAATTTAATGGCGGCTTATGCAGGCGAAGGCAATTTCGAACCATCCAATAAATAGAATGCAACCGTATTAAAGGTTTCCTTTCCCATAAAATAATTTAAATTGCCAAACATATGTTTGCTCATTTTTATTTCAAACCCATTTTTGTGGGTTTGTTTATTTCTCCCAACAAGAAAAAGTTGTTATAGCACTTTCTATAACTCATGGTATCATAGCACATACTGGAATAGACGCAAAAACAATACGGAAAAGATTAAAAGTCTTTTCTAAGCACTTTATTCGAAACAATACTTTAACACACTTTAAAATTGAATCAGGTCTGTAGCCACAAACAATTCTATTATCTTTGGTCAATAATACCGATACAATGCCACACTGTAAACCAAGATGAATCCTGAGGCAATCTGTATTAATTAATATTTTGTCAGAATATTAATTTAATAGTGAATCTAACTTTTCTAAACTAATGATAATAAAACTCTACTTAAAATTCCACTTGTAAAACCATGTAATAATTTACCTTCGAAAACATCTAATCCAATTTAACATTGATATTACTTTCTTAATCTAAAACCATCTGGTAAGTGAGGCTTTTGAGGGGGGCGGCCACTATCGCTGCAACCATTTTGATGATGATGATGATGATGATGATGATGGTGTTGGTGATGGTGTTGGTGATGGTGTTGATGAGCCCTATTGTGGCTCTCATTACCTGGAGGCAATCTCCAATTGGCAGGTAAAGGTGGTTTTTTAGGCGCGCCGTCCATAGGATTTCCATTGCCATCTGAAACATTATCATAAAGTGAAGGGGCACGTGGGAGAGAGGGTGAAATAGAATTGCTTGGCCTCCCACCAAGACAACCATCCCTATTTGAAGGTTCTTTAAGTCCATTTCCAGTGCATTGTCCAGTGCCACTACCTGCAGTAGTTTCTTCACACGGTAGGGATAAGGGAAAAGAAGGGATTTGTGATTGAGAACACCCAGATGATCCCTTTTTTACACAGACTTTAGGTGGAAGCGGAGGCGGAGATGGAGACGGAGATGGAGATGGAGGCGGAGATGGAGATGGAGGTGGAAATGGAGATGGAGGTGGAAATGGAGATGGAGGTGGAGTGGTGGATTGAGTTTTGGGAATGATAGGGGCGCTTATTCTCAAGCCATCAACAGTTGGCCCAAGGGTCGGATGCGGCCGGCCTTCTCCATAATTGCCAGACCCAAAACAAAGTAGTTTTCTAAATCCACAGCCACCAGCGCTTCTCAGTCCAATAATAGAAAACCCAGATAGTAAGCTTAAGCGTTCGCCGTTTTCTGACAGTTTGAGAAACACATTTAATATAATGAAAAAAACAAGTAAAGATTGCTTTGTACACATCAAATTATTATGTCTTTCAACACATATAGATTATCTACCCCGTTGCTTAAAGTACTGAAATAACCATCAATAAATTGAAATTACTTCCTTTTTTAATATTTAAATTAAACAAGACACTCCCGCCTGTAATGCTAAAATAATCCATTGAAATATATTTGGCGTATACTTATTTAAGAATAATTTCTAATCTAAAAATATCGTTTCTCCCGTATAGTGGACAATAGTGAAACTAAATTTAGATGAATCTTGGAAAAAAAAATAAATCAACTTTTGTTTATTTTCTGTAATACTTTTAACTTGAGGACTAGGAAAAAGAATTATTAGTTTTTTATAGTTGTTTTTACTCAATTTTTCAAATATTTTGCGTAGTGTTAAGGCTATTTTAACCCTATTAGATCTTTTAGCTTAAATTTTCTTTTTTTGCCATAATGAAAATCTTTGCCCATCGAATGACTACTGAGGAAATCTCTTGATCAAATTCTCCATATATCAGCCTTGTGAATGAATAAATCTTGTGTAAACCATTTTATGAATGCCGGTCGATAACTTTAATTTAGATTGATGCAAACTTCAGGGTTAAATAATGAACAAAATACAAGATATATGAATCCAAATTCATCAAAATGTTTTTATACTACTAATATTTAGTGTTATTCAAATGTTAATATTTGTTATAATAATAATAATAGATCAAAAACTCAATTTTTTTATTTATTTTTCGAGCCAAAATCGGACAAGATTTACTTCCAATTTGGCTTTGTATCCATCTTACAGAGCGAGATTATTTCCTATGAGTTCATTAGAACAAGCATTTCATTTATAATTCCTATTTCAAAGTTCAAGGCCGAGGTACTTACATAAATTACGAAACAAAATAGATTTTCCATGATCTGTCGAAATCTAATCTACAGGTTCTGTAATTTTTCGTTACAGATAAGGATATTTTCAATATGTCTTTCAAACATAGAATATATCCAACTAATTTGCTAAAACGTTTTTAATTATTCACTCTAAATGAAAATATTAAAGATTTTATTCTCCAAATTCAGTTTTCGATTATTTCAATACTATGAAATTTAACATAATATCCATACTACTCAGTACTTTCACAATCAGCATCATTTCCGGAATCAGTGTCCAGTTTACGCCCGGAAGAATTCTTTTTTCCATCCCGTTCTGAACTCTCGTGTCTTTTACGAAGGCGACGTTTTCTACGACCTTTCTCTTTTTTATTTTTGTTTTTGTCAATGTCTTCAACCGACAGGATCACGAAACCGGGGGCACCAGGGCATCGATGTTTTACAGGACCATGGGGTCCGTCAACCACGCCAATAGCACCTCCATTTCCAGCCCGGTCTCCCTCATCATGTTTCTGCTCAGGATTACTAACAGCACCGTTCCGATCAATTCCGTCTATATCAGGTGAAGTTTGTAGCTTAACTAGAGAAATCGCATAAGTTCTGGAGACGATTTTTTCTTCGTATAAATATAAATAAATACGCAGATAAAACAAAACTAAAAAAGTAAAACAGAATGACTTTGATGAAGAGTTCATATTCAAAAGCATATTTGAAACATCTAAATCTTGAACAAACTCGAAGAATTTTTCTACCAAGTCAAAAAATTTTCTTACCCAGCTCAAATTATTTGCTATTCAAAAAAAAAAAAAATAAAACTGATCAATAAAATTTCACCCATTTATTTACAATTGTGTCAAGTGATACTAATATATTGTTGTATAATAGTTTCTATTTATAAATAACCATTATTTGTCGCAAAAAATGCCATTGCCAAATTTTCCCGCAATGCTACTTGCGTATTGCCCCACAATATTTTTTATTAAAAAAAAAAAAAGCTAATTACAACATAAATTCTATATTTCTATCCTAATTTATTTAATTACATTATTTTGAATAAGCTTTGAATATCAATATTCAAGGCAATCATTAATTTTTTTGAATTAGCATATCTCTAAAATCGCCCATTTGTCGCATTGTTCATAACCCAAATATATTAATACTTTAATACTGCATTTAAATGATTATTAAAGCCGCTTAGTATATGAGAAATGTGTCTGAACTGAACTAACTCCAATCTATCTTTAATTTTAACTAATATCCCTGAAAAAAAGGTATTTTGTGTATGTGCGCATTATTTGACTTATTAAATGCTATTTAAGAAAATATACAATTTTATGATACTTCACTTATTTTGATTTTTTTGGTATAACTGCTAGCTTTATTATTGTTCATATGTGAAATTATATCGCATGTATTTTAAGATCAATGTACTAAATCTATAAAACCAGACAAATTAATAATCATTTTCCTTTAAACTCAAGTGATCTATAATGTACATTTTAAGAATGTCATAAATCTTAGACACAAAGTAATTCTATCATAATCAATTAAATTATTGCTTGTCAAAACCTTCAAGCTTTACCAAAACTTGAAAATCTGCTATGAAATAGCTCAAATCAATTCTCTATGCCTAATTATTTTCTTTTATGATGTATTAAGTAATTAAACAAAGACTGCTTTATAATCATCAGGTCCATCTACCTTTCCGCTGGGTTCTTCCTAATCTTGATGTTCTAGTGTGGAACTAATATCACCAATTTCCCCACTAACAGAATATTTCGTGCGTGGCACTAGAGTTGATGGCTTCTCTCCATCGATATCAGTAGACCTTGTGCGTGGCATTAGAATTGGTTTCTCTCATTCACCACCAGAATATTTTGTTCGTGGCTTTGGAATCGGTTTTTTTCCTTGATCTCCAGAACATTTTGTTCGTGGCATTGGAGTTGGTATCTTCGGAGTATTACCTGAGCTACTACCTTGGTTTGATTCATTGTCTTGGTTTGATTCATTGTCTTGGTTTGATTCACTGTCTTGGTTTGGTCCATTGTCTTGGTTTGATTCATTGCCTTGGTTTGTTTTCACTGTCTTGATTTGGTCCATTGTCTTGGTTTGGTTCATTGTCTTGGTTTGGTCCATTGTCTTGGTTTGTTTCGCTGTCTTGATTTGGTCCATTGTCTTGGTTTGGTTCATTGCTCTGGTTTGGTCCATTATCTTGGTTTGTTTCATTGCCCTGGTTTGATTCATTGCCATCTGCATATGGGTTTTCAATTGTTAAACCTGAATTTCCCATACCAACTTGTTCCACGCCTCCAACTGCACCATTTCCTCCTGAACTCCCAAGCGGCCTCAATGACATTCTATTGCCATGGCTTTGATATCCAGAGCTAGTTCCTCGACGTCTACGCATACGTTCTGCACTTCTACTAAAAAAAACCTCGAATCCTATTCCCTAGCCCTGAAAAGCATGAAGGGCACTTTCTTCCTCTCAGTTGCAAGTGTGAATATTGAACTATAACATTTCTAAACTCATTACTCTCCCCAAAGCTATAAAAATAGCTAATATAAAGCACAAGAAAAGAAATAAATATCAAAGGTTTTAAATTAATATTCATTACTGCTGTCAGTTTAATCGATACTTAAAATAGAAAAAATGAATGAATGGATTATTTAATCTTCAAATTAATCTAAAAATAAATAGTGGTACTTCCCGCCAATGTTCTGCATGAATGCAATAAAAGATGTGCTTGCACAGATAAAGTTTGATCTATAAAAAAGAACTTAAATTAATAATGCTTTTGTTCAAATATTACAGTATATCTCAAAGCCTAAACTATATATTGTTGTGCTTTATGTCTCATTCCTAGTTGTATAATTATCAAAAGCTGTTTTTTGTATTGGATTTCTTTTATAAGGGGCTTTCGAAGAGGAAACTGCGTTTGTAGAAAATGGCTCCTTAATATTCCTTGGGCCTCTACCCTCATCTTTGTAAATATACTCATTTTCAGGGATTCCAAACCCATCGGAACTGTTTTCTGTGAGCTTTTGATTTCTACTTTTAAACGACGCTCCATGGTCACTTAAATCTAATTCAGAGCCCTGAATAATCTTTCTTTCAAGATCTCTTCTAACTTCTTCTCTATCTAACCCTGCTCCGACTCTCTTTCTTTCTTCTTTTTCCAAGAGCCTGATTTTCTTTTTTTCTAAAGGATCTACTACGACTTTTCCTTGTTTTACTATAGTAGTTTTACTATTCAAGCTTTCTTTTTGTTTAATAGCTTCGGTTGGGCTATACCCATCATTTACAGGAAGTAATCTCGATGCTCTCGGTCTGTGAGGTAGTTTATATGGCTGATTTTCATTATATTCTGCTGTTTTGCGAATTATTTTACGGAACATTGCTTCTTTTGCATCCTCTGCTTCACTATCATCAACAAATAGAACATCTCCATTTAGATGCTGGCGCATAAATATTTCCATTTCGCTTGCAGGTATAGTATCTAATTCTAATGAAAGTAATTCCTTCTCATAGTCATCTTCAGCCTTGGAATTTGCTTCATTATTCTCAATAATATTTTCAGGAACTGCTTTACCTTGGGGAATAAATATCCATGAATTTTCAAATTGGCTTAGCCAGTCTTGCCTAGCTTCATATTTATTAGCCAAATCCATAAGTTCGTTATAAGTACTATCTTCAGCTCTTAACTGCAATATATCGGCTACATATTCTCTATATTTCTTCTCTAGCCTTTTACAAAACATGTTTCTAAAGCCTTTAATGGGATTTGGAAACAAATGGTGTGTTTTTGGTCTTCTAATAGCTTCACTAGACATATCTGCAATAATTCTACTTGGTGGAATACCTTTTACTAGATCGCTCCCTAGTAAAGAATCGTACCTCTGGCTTGCTCTTGGATCATACTTGCCAATACTTTCCATTGCCTGATCAAAAAGAACCTCTCTCCAACCAAAAAGAGTTTTTGCCGGTGAAAAATTAATATCAAGCGAAAGTTTTGGTATCGAAAATTCCACGCCATATATTTGCTTTCTATTTTCGTGTTCTTTTTGCTTTTTTTTAGAGTAATAATCCCAAAATACTTTCTCTGCATCTCTCCTTTGTTTATCTGGATTGTTTGTATTCATAGCATTAATGACTCCATTAAGATCTTCTACGCCTTCTAAGTCTTTTATCATCTTATCTCTTGCAGCTACGTCTATTGCTCTTCGTGTTACCTGCCAGCCAATATGTTTATCAGGTCCAGCAACTCTCCCTGAATTATTCCAAATCTCCTTTTTAATAATTTCAGGTTCCTTTACTTTGTTAGGTGACTTTTTCTTTTTTTTTTCTTTAAATTTGTTTTCTTGCTTAAATCTAAACTTATCCAATAGTGACTTTACTCCAAATGTCCCAAACTCATCTAGGAACCCGTCTGTAGAATAAACCTTTTGAGGAAATATATAATCCATGCGATTCCTATTTTGTTTATCGCCAGCCTCCGTAATAACTTTCCCTTCCACTTTTTGTTCTAACCATATTTTCTTTGAAGTAATTGGATTTCCTTCCCGGTCATAACCCCAAATCGTTCTTTCTGTAAATTTTGTGGGGCTCGTTACAGATTTATACAAGTCTTCATAATCTTTTAGATCCCTCTCACCATCATACCGAGATTCCAAACCATACATTTCCATCAAAGGATCTGCCTTATCATCTCCTGTTACTCCAAATATATCCACCATTGCAAGGTGAGGTGCTTGAGGCCCAAATGGAATGTCTTTATACTTGTGTTTGCGTCTTAATTTAAGCAATTTTTTCTTCATTTCATTATCATATTTCAGTATTTTCTTCTGTTCCTCAGACCCAGGATCTAAATCATCTAACTTTTCCTGTTCCCTATCTGATTTACCTTCATCATCATCTTCATCCTGATCTATTAATGATAACTCGTCGTCATGTGTGTGCATTACTTTCTTGCCTTTTTCCTTGTCTTCGTGGTGTTTTTTATCGGCTGTGGCGCGAGTCATTGTTATAGAATCTAAATCAGGAGCAATACCATCATCTAACGGAATCAAACTTACATCACTCTCCCTGTCTATTTCATTTAATCCCTCTCGCTCTTCTTCCTCACCTTTTATAGCTCCTGGAATATGCTTCAAGAAAAAATTCTCTGTGAAGACAACATTTCGGTTCAATTCATTAATATCTAGAGGACTTTCTTCTCCTGAGAACGATCCATCCAAAATTGCTAAAAAAACCAAAACCAATATTAGTATTGAAGATCTATATTTCAAGAATAATTGCGCATTAACAAAATGTTTCCCAGCTATAATCCTCAACCTCATAGAATTACAAAAATTAAGATAAATTCTAATAAACAAATACATTATCAATTAAACCTCTACTTTCTATCATTATTTATGTGACTCCACTACTATTGAGCTCACATAACTTCCTATAATGATCTTTTTAACAAACAGTGTTGGCGCCTTAAAACAGCTTTATAATTAAACACGCTATTATTTTTGGCTGCAAAATTGCAAGGTAAAACTTGCCTGTTTACATCTTCAAATCTGTTTCCCAGATATTTGTACGATTCAATAAGAACTGGTTGCGGGATTCAGATGGTACAAAAGTAGAACCAATCTAAGTGGTTGACAGAAAAACTTTAGTATCAAAAAACAATGAAAATCTGACAAGTCAATTATCACAAAGTATTGACAAAAAAAACCGATCTCACACCAAGTAGGTAGGTTAGTAGAGACTAAACGAAGTCATTCTCAGCAAAAACCAAAATTATCAAATGTAACTTGTCTGAGGAAATCAGAATCGACATAATGTCGAAATCATTTCACGTCAAATATGTAAATCATCAATACTTGGATAAGCATTAAGCAAATGTTAATTTACTAATCCTTAGACAGAAGATCAATTCCACTTTTAAACCATCCCGGTGATAATTGTAACTGTTATAAATATTAGAAATAAGCATATCTCCATTCAAAAAAACCAAATTACTGTAATCCATGTTTACTCTTTTATTCGATTACCTCACATCTGATTCTTGGTATCTGAGGTGTCAAAGGAACTTCCGGTGCCGGGGTCTGAGAGAACCTGGATAATTCATCCTCAGCTTTTTTGACCTCTAAATCCATTCTATTCACACATTTAATCTTTTCTTGAAGGTCTTTGCTCTTAAGCTCCTCTTCTGATAATGCCTTACAAACCTCCTCCTTAAGACTTTCAACTGATTTCATAGACTCCTCAGCGAGCATTGAAGTTCTCTTGTACTGAGACCTCATTTCAGCTGTTTTCCCTTGGCTAGCAGCCCTAGCTTCCTCTATATCGTTTAAAGTCTTTCTAATTATGCTCAACGCAGAGTTTCTAGCAACCAATAGAGCTGAAATTTCGGATTTTACGTCAGCCTGCTCTTTTAATAATTTTTCCAACTCTTGTTTACGTACTGAACGTTTTTTATTGATTTCCTCAATCTTTGAGATAAGTTGTGTCTCCTTTGCGAGTAATTCAATTGCTTCCTTTGACCTCTCATCAAGAGCAGCTCTGGATTCTTCTAACTTAGAAATTTTCGTCTCAACTTCAGAAAGTCTCTCTAACATGCTCTTAAGATCTTGCTCCGCAGTTTTAACTGATTCCTCGAGGTTTTTCTGGTTTGAAGATAAACTCTGAAGTTTAATTGTCAAGGTTTCATAAATAACATGGAGTTCCTTAATCTTTATGCTCATCTGAACAAAGTTTTGTCTAGCTTCTTCTGCCTCCTTTGCCTTTTGTTCAGCAATTAATTCCATCTCTTTAAGGAGTATCTCTGACTCCTTTATTGATACTGAAACCGCAGTAACCTCAGCAGATTGAGAAACCATCAAATCAGAGAGTTTTCCGAGCTCTGCGCGTTCTGCCTCAACCTTTTTTTGCTTAAGCTTGGCCTCTTCACGGAGCTGATCTCTAATTCGTTTAGACTCTTCTACTTTTCCTGTCAATGCAGTATTCATCTCTTCTAATTTACTCAAGAGTGCAATACGTCTGCTAGAATATTCTTCAATACACTTTCTTAATCTCTCCTCTTCTTCAAGCAATAATTTCATATCTTTTTCAAAACTATTATTAATTTCGCGTTCGTTCATAATAATCTTCTCCAGTGATTCCTGGGCCTCATTATGAGCGATTCTTAGTCTATCTTCTGTAATAACGGCAGACTCATATGAGGCACTAAGTTTGGCTTCATTTTTCAATTGTAACTTAAGTTGCTTTTGAATATCTAAAGCGGCTTTTATGTGCTCAGTAGCCCTCTCTGCCGCAAGCTTTGCTTTATCAGATGCTTCCCTTCTTCTGGCTTCTGCTTCTGATGCATCCATTAAAGCCTTTGCGCTAATATTGGCTGCATGAGCTCTTTTCTCGCTTGCATCAATGAGTTTTTCCTCAAGCCTTGCTAATTCAGCTGCCCTTTGGCTGGCTCTTAACTTAGCATCGTGATAGTTCTTGAATTCAGTGGCTATCTTTGCTAGTTCCATGGCCTTCTTCTCGTTTTCAATTGCCTCTTCGTATTTCGTTACAGCTTCAGCTGCAGTCTTAGAGGCAGCCCTGGAATTCAAGGCTGCAAGTTCAACATTCTTTTTGGCTTCATTTAGTTCAACTAAAGTCTCGTGCTCGTACACTTTACTTACATTCTTTAGATTTTCAATATTCGATGGGGAAAGACAACGGTCTCCTATCAAGGAAGAATAAGTTGGAGTATAAATGGGGTCTGTCTTGAGTACATCTGCCCCTTTCGAGTATAAATAAGCATCTCTACCCTCTAATGAGAATGCTGCTAATTTTCCATCTTCTGTTAAACCATATCTTACCATTATCGGTAAAGGAATCCTATTATTGTTACCTCTAACCCAAATCTTGAGCTTCTTATCAAACTTCCATCCGGCATTAAACAGATCCTGTAATGAACATGAGCTTCCCTCTAGTAAAGATGTAATGACTGCCTCTTCTGATCTACTCTTAACTAACAAAATCGCTGCGTCTAGCTTACCTCCGGTTGGAGAAACCAAAGCTCCGCTTGGAGAGTAAACAGGAGAAAGGCTGTCCACAAGTCCCAAAGGTTCTTGGTGCAAAACAGCTGAGCAGAAGATAATCAAACTGTTTTCAGTTACTGGGTCAAGTCCGCCTGTCTCTGACATAAATGATGGATAAAAGTTTCCTAAAGATAAAGCAGTTGCTGCTGCGCAAGTCTCAACAGAGTATGGGCTTACAGGCTTTCTAGACTTATCAGAGAACATCTTGGACATCTGACTTACAGCTATACAAAGTTCATCGTAATCGCTTCTTAATTTGACATTTTCGAAGTATGCATTAAAAAGTGAAATCATCCTTCTGACAATAACCAAATCTTGTTCAGAAAGACCTTGGCAGTTCACCCCCAAGTTGTATGGAACTGCAACCGATGACTTAACATTTCCCATAGAACCGATCCTAATTGATTGATTAAAGCTTGGGATTCTGCTATCATTTACATTACTCATCACAAATAGCGATGCATAAGCTCCCTTTTTGATATGTTTGCTAATCCTGGTTTCGATTGACACATCATATTTACGAGATTTCTTGGCCAGACCATAGTATTCCCTACTTCTTTTTGAACTGACAAAGTTTGAGCAATGAGAGCAACTCTTTTTTAGCTTAATACATTCCTTACAGCTGCCATCACTATTTAAAACGGAGTCTAATGCTCTTAATCTGGCTGCCAGCTCAGCTAACTGACGCTCATTCAACTTTCCCGCATCCATTCCACCTAAATATTCTATAAATAACTGTCTAGCACGTTCGATACTTCTTAAATCTGCTCCTGAAAGCATATCTACATTCTTATCTGTCTTGGCATTATAAAGATATGCATAATGAGAAGTGCCTCTCTCTAATTTAGAAATACCTCCATTTCCTGTGTAGATGAACTTTCCTCCACCTTGCCTAGAAATCAAAAACACAAACTTTGCACCAACGTTAGATCCTCTGATTTGTTTCTCAATCTCTGGTATCATCTTCTTGTACTCTTCCTCGTTTGAAGTAATATCCTCTAGGTTTGCATCAACCTTTATTGTTAAGTTGTATTTTGATCCTTTTGGAATAAGTTCTAAATCTTTCATCTCATCTTGGCCACTATATTCAAAATCAAGAGAAATTAATTTATATATTATGCAAGGAATACCCTGTTTTTCGAGAGCATCGCACCTAACTTCGGCGGCTTTAATGCATTCGTCATTTGTTCCTTCTGGAACAAATAAAGCTCTTTGCTCAACTCCTCCTACATTAAACATCATTTCTTTATAAGGGAAAGTTGGTCCCTGATTAACAGCAAGTATTTCCGAAAGCTGAACACTGTCAAGAGCAGATGCTATTCCTAAAATAGCCAATAACAAAATTATCGGTGAAAACCTAAAATTAACCTTCATCATTTTTTAGAAAAATAAGAAAAGTGATTCAACACTGGCTGCCAAGTATTGCTTGTATGAATTTTTTTTCCTTTAATATAGGACTCGGTACCCAACGTACTGTCTTGGCATACCTATACTTTCTAAACGTAATTAAATAATATATTTAATGTTTTAAATATAAATGTACGAGTTAAAAATAATTAATTTCATTACTTCATTAATTAAAACCGAAATCAATTTTAATCTACAAAATGTGGATTTACGATTATTGAAATTAAATATATTTAAATATTCTTTCGAATTTTTCTGGTTTTCCTTAATTTATTAGCACATATTTTTGTTTTATTTATACTAGAGTTATTATTTCAACAATGTAAATAAGCTTATTTCTAGTGAATGTTTAACAAGAGGAAAAATATGTATGGGTTAGTCCCATCCATTTTTCTCTTAAAAACTTTTTACTAGTCAGGGATTTGTATTTACACATTTCAGATAAACTTTTTAAACATTATTTAACTTATAGCTTCTAGATTTTAGTTCTTTTTGTGGAGAAAAGTATTCGAGTTTATTATCCTCTTACCAATCTATTAGTTACCTTTTACAATGGCTGTAGTTGCAAGAAGAAGCGTGAAACTTTCTCCTAAGAACCCAACAAAGGTCAAATCTACAGGCACAAATAAAAAGAAGTTGCAAGTTTCAAGAGGAAGGTCAAAAACACGGGTTAATTCTGAAATTAAGCATCATAGTGGAAGCCCTCACCCAACAAGATGCCTTAGAGGAGTTTCTACAAGAGCAACATTCAAGAGATCTCCTTCTCCCAGGAAAGATTGGCCATTTGATGAAGCAATACTCTATCCTCCACATCCAAGAATTGGATCTCCTGTTACAAAAGTGAGATCTAGATCATCTAACCCATTTTTATCAAATCCCAAATCGAAAAAAAACGTAAAGATGAACAGTTGTTCTGCTAAGCCAATAGCTTCACAATCTCCTGCTTTGAAAAAGTATAATCACCATTCTGGTTCACCAACTCATCACCTTCATCCAACAAGATGCCTTAGAGGAGTTTCTACAAGAGCAACATTCAAGAGATCTCCTTCTCCTAGGAAAGACTGGGCATTTGACGAGGCAATACTATATCCTCCTCATCCAAGAACCGGGTTGCCAAAAAGCCCTAAAATTAAGACCAGAACATTAAGTAATACCAAGAAAGCTATGGACTCCGCAAAAGAGCAAAAAAAGACGCCGATACGAGCCATCAGAAGTGCTTCCAACAAAAGCATCAGCCCTAGCAAATCAAAGAAGTCACCCATAAAATCTATTAGCAAGAAAGTAGGTCCAATATTGAAGAAAAATTGTAAGGAAAAAGTCATACATCATACAGCAAATCAATTAAATAAGGATAACAAAGTTTGCAAATTTGACATTAAGACTGAAAGCATTGCAACTGTTTTAGATGGAGAAGAAGAGTATATTCAAAGCCCAGTAACCTCAATGCATGTCGGATGGGGAGGAAATCTCTTGAATTATTACTATTGGAATAACAAGATTGCAGGTATAGTAAGAAATCATTAACTTTCTAATTTGTATATTTCTAAATATATTAAATTTCTTAACTTATCTCTTCAGGTAAAAACATAATTCAAATTTCTAGAGCAATTCTTTGGAATGAAGTTCATAACGGATCAATAGTCTGGAAACCTCATAACTGTATTAATGACTTTCGCCTAGTCAGTCACTCAAGAGAGCTTTATAACCCATACCCTTCTGCGAGTAAATTACAAGTGGCAGAGTACATTTGGCAGTTTAGAGACTTTTATAATAAAACTAAGCAATCAGCCACAGAGTTTCCAGCCTTATATGAACTTCTTTTTGTGAAAAAAGATTCTTTTCTTTCTTCAATATTTGGAAGATTATATGGCAATCCAATATCTCATGAATCAATATCTCGAGAAATGTTTTCCCAATCACTTTTAATGTGCCATAAAAACTTTGTTCGTATCAATGAAGTTATCCAAGACCAATCATACCCATTTTCTATATTTGTTATGGAATATTTACCTCATTCTTGTATGAAATGGAACTCTGAGACCCAATGTTATCAGGCACCTACAATTAACTCAAATATGGAAGATGTTAATAAAGTCTATACATATCACGGCTCAAAGCTTATTTTTTCACAAGTTCTGGAGGGAGTAAAATACCTTCACTCGAAAGGTGTATCAGGAATTTACTTTACTCCCGAGTCGATTAAATTATCACATTCTTTGGGTGAAACATATATTGATAAGAACGGAAAAGAGCTAACTCAATTATTATTGACTAGTTCAACAAAAAGCAACAATAAGGTCGAGAATTTTGTAAAAAATAAATCCAAAATTGAAGTTGATCCGGAACTTTTCGAATACTGGAAGCCAGCCAAATCAGTAAATATTTCAAATGAATTTGACTCTGCTGCTGTTAGCCATATTAAACACATTATTCAAGAAAAAAAATCTTTACCTGCTGATATTCAAAATGATTCATTTTTATTTAATCCCATACCTTTTGTTGAAGACCTTCGAAATTTCTATAATACAGAACTTGTACAGAATAATATTCGATCTGAAAAAGGAAAACTTATGGTGAAGATGAGTTCTCCATTTAAAGGTATGGCTACAAATCATAAAGATATTCTTTTTTCAGGTATGTTTATTAAATTAGCCAAAAGTTTTCGAAACATATTTTTAGGGAATAAATGGCTTTCACCACCTGAGTTATTTAGCAGGATGTTTAACAGTTTAAATTCAGAGGTTGACTTGAGAAAATGTGATGTTTGGAACTTGGGAGTACTTTTACATTGTTTGTTAGTTGGAGTACCCCCTACTCTAGTCAATAAGAATGTAATAATTGATAAAAAAATCCCTAAAGAAGTAAAAGTCTTATTACTATCTTTATTGAAGGTCGATCCTCTTCTCAGACCTTCTATTTTTGATATTGAACAATACATTTGACTGGAAAGAATACGGTAAGAGCTATAATAAACTTAGAAATCCTATTAATATATAAAACTGAAAAAAACTACTCAAAATTTAAAATCAATTGAATAATTTCTATTTTTTTCCTCTTAGAATCCTTTTTTGAGAGGGGTGTGTGCTTTTATGAATTTTATTGGTTTTCACATTTCTTCAATTACGAAAATAATTATTTTGAATCATAATAATCAAATTCAAACTTACCTTGCTACAACATTTTTATTAGTAGCAGACTCTGCTCTTCTAGGCACATAAGGAGCATAGTGTATGTGGCCACTTCTTGCTTGTTTTTCTCTGCTCTCTTTTCTTTCTGCTGCCTTAATAGCATTAAGTCTGGCCAAACCTACTTCGACTGCGAATTCACTTTCTTCTCCATTACTACCTGAAGCATCAGTAGATTCTGAAAAATCGACCTTTTTCCCAACAACCATTTTCATAGGTTCTTTTATTCCAAGCGTCTCGGATTCTTCAGAAGCTTCTTCAAAGTCTCCGGCCACTAGTGATTCGTCAGAGACTCTATTAATTGTTGGTCTTTGTGTATTTTTAGTACTTTCTACAGGATAAAGCTCTGATGCTTCAATGGAAGATTCTTCAAACTCAATATTTTGTTGCTTTGCTTCTTTTTTCTTCTTTTCTTCCTTCCTTAAATTATTCAACTCCTCTTTTGCCCTAATAATTCTGAATATCCTTTCTTTCTCTTCAGGGGTTTTGAATGGGTTCCTAGAGTTTTAATATAGTTAAATCAAGTAATGAATAAATTCTTAGATTTCTAACTTACCTTTTCAGTCTTTCAATTGCATCGTTAGATAAATCGAAGTTTTCAAACTCTCTTTTCCTAAGTACTCCACCTTTTGTTTGTTCCCTTCCAAAAGCCTTTTTAATTGCCTTTTCTCTGCTCACATTGCCTACAGTATCAGTATTAAGCAATTCAGGATGTTTTGTTAAATAAATCTCTTCAAATGGGATATTACTTTCTTCAGGTGGAGGGAGCAAAGATCTATCATTTTCCTCGAAAGCTTGTAACTCTTGAATTTTGGCAAACCCTCCAACTGGAGCTAAACCTTCACTATCAGCTAATTTATCTGATTGCTGAATTGGCATTAGTCCTTCTTCTTCATTATAATATTCCATACTGGGAACCAGACCATCTTCTTCTTGTCCAGTTTTATTGTCAAAATAAATTTCATAATTAGCATTTTCTGGATCCAAAACAACAATTCCTTTGTTGCTTTCTTTCCTTTCTGCTCCCAAAATTACTGCATCTTCGTCTAGTTTTAAACTTCCCTCTGGATAAATGGGTTCTTCATATTTCATAGTATCCATCTCAGTTGACGCATTTTTTTTATCCGTTTTCTCGGGTTCAACTGAGTTTTCTGGCTCATCTGTTCCTATTTCTTGATCTTCTGATCTGGATCCTTCATTTGTCGGCTCTTCCTCCTCATTGAGTTGATTCCTTTTCTTATCTAATTCAAGCGAAATTTTTTCCAGTTCTTGAAGAAGTGCCTCCTTTTCTGCAATCTGAGAAGATAACTTATCACTTTCTTCCTTTTTAGCTTCTTCAGCTAGCCCTTGAAGGAACTTATTTCTGAAAAAATCATCTCTTGCATATTTTAGTTCTTTTAACTCATCATTATAAGTAATAACTTCCAAAGGGTTTTGTATCGGCACTAGTTGATTTCCCATATCAAAACCATTCGAAGACTCTGAACCTGATTCTATATCACTTTTTTTTATTTCAAGATCTCTATATTTATCTATAATCTTTCTTATGCTATCTCTATCAACCTCTTCTTCATCATTTACTGGCTCTATACTTTCAGCTTTGATTCCTGAATTCTTAGAGGAAGAACCTGCCCCTTCACTCAATATCATCGATCCAGAATTTTCTCCTACGATATCGCTAATTCCAGGTGAAATTTCAAATGGGTTTACAACTTGAGACTCTCTTTGTATTGAACCACCGAATTTTTTAGTATCTTCTTTGGTAATTACCCTTGATGGGATTCCTTTTGATCTCTCTTTTTTCCTTTTGTCTTCATTATGTCGTCTCTTAACTTTGTTCTTCATCCTACTAAATACTGAATTTTCAACAAACTCATCGCCTGAATCATAAGTATTAATGAGCTTTTTCTGCAGAATTTTATCAAATCCTCTTCCCGGAACGAATTTTTCGTAAACTCGTTTATTTTGCTGCTTAGCTAGCCCAGTGCTCACCCCCTCTAAATTATCTTGAAATGATACGCTAGGATACGAATTAGAAAATTCAGAATCGGAAAAGGAATCTATGTCTGCCGAATCTCTGAATTCTTGTGAGTATTTTTTTTTATGTTCTATTTCTGGGAGCATATCATCTTTTAAATCAATTATCAATGAATTACTTGGATCATCTGAGTCAAAAAATACATTATCTGAACCTACACTTGGAATACTTTCTGGTATGCTTATTCTACTAACACTACGTGAAGCTGATGATAGAGATCTCCTTTCTGATTCAGAAGCATTCCCTCTTCTTCTAGCTTCACCTTGTGAAGATCGTGGTCTCGGAGTTACTCTATCCGACTCCTGTTCAGAGTCTTGTTTTTGAGTGCTATCCAAGGACTTTAAACTAGGACTTTTTTTCTTGTTAATGTTTGTTACCATTTGATTCTCTTCTTCTGTTTCCATTATATTAGATAGTTGACTTTTAGATCTCTTAAAAGGATCACGTCTAGTTTTTTTTTCTTCGTCACTTTCTTCGCCTTTAAGAGGATTTAGTACCTTTCCCCCAGTATTTGAGATTGTTTTTGTTCTATCAGTAGCTCCTGCCCCTTTAATTTTTTCATCATCAGTTTCTTCCGTCAAAGTTCGCATTATTGGCCTACTAATAATTATTTTACGTGCTGGCTTTTGTTCTTTTTTTTTAAACAACTTAAATATATTGGGACCAAACACATTTTTGATTTTAAACTTTTTATTCTTTTTTTCTTTTTCAACTGTTTTTTTTTTGTTATCCTGCTTTTCCTCAAGAGATTTTTTTACATT
The DNA here is from genome assembly GCF_000006425.1 of Cryptosporidium hominis TU502. Taxonomy (NCBI): domain Eukaryota; phylum Apicomplexa; class Conoidasida; order Eucoccidiorida; family Cryptosporidiidae; genus Cryptosporidium; species Cryptosporidium hominis. The sequence continues at coordinate 19,974 of NW_667451.1, forward strand.
TCTCCGAGAAGTAGTTGGTTGGATAATTCCCTGAGCACCAGGTGCTTGAAAAATTCGTCTAACAGCAGGCTTTGGGGGAACCATTTTAGCAGTTGGTGTTGATGGAATTCTTTCATCAGTTGTTTGAGAAACTTCCTCATTGGTATCTTTAGAAGGTTTAGGTAAATTTTTGGAATCAGATTTTGGAATGGGTGGAATTTTGGGAGTCTGTTCCTGGCTTTCTTCTTCCTCATCTTTGCTAAATGAAGCCTTTTTCTGGGGGCTAATTATTTCATCAATCAATTTAATACCAGTTAAAAAGGAAACTTCATTTGAATTTTTATTTCGTACTTTCTCACGGTCATCATCATTCATTTCTCTAGGTACTTTATGAGGTTTCTTGATTCTTTCAAGTTCATCCAATGTAGATCGCCTCTGATTATCCATATTATTTATTGCTTCTTCAAGCATCTCGCTAATATTTTCATCATTTCCTTTATTTAATTCTTTATTATTTTTAAATTTCAAACTTTCTTTTGCCGTACCTTCTGGTATCTCAAACTCGTAATTGAAAGTAGATGCACTAGAAATTGAAGCATTATCCAAATTAGAAATACGTTTTAATCTGCAAATTTCTAAACCATCAGTTGTTTTTTTTGAACAGACCAAAGCCTGCCTCAAATCATGTTCAGTTAATTCGGGATTTTTATTTGAAAATTTACTTGGAGTTGGAAGAATAACGGCATTCTGTGGTGACCTTTTGTTATGTTTACCTTTTTCAACTATTTTATCCAAATCAACTGTAAAGGGGTTTGGTTTTGGACTTGTATTTATTGTTAGTGAAAAAACCCCAAGTTTGATAAACAATAAAAAGCTTAATAAGATACGTAGACTCATAACATATTCCTCTATAATACACGATGTAAATTAGAATTAGTATATTTTGCTTACAAATTCTATGATTCTTCTAAATATTCGTTATCCTATTATTCTTTCTTTTTTTTTAACAGGACTCGTCAAATTCAAGCGTTTTAAAGATCTATTCGCCCGCCAATACATGCTTAACAGGCGTTACTAAGATGAAGTAAATTAAAAAAAATACGAGAAAAATATGTAAATAATTAGATAATTTTAAATGGAATACAAATTTGAAAATCTGTAGCTAATTTGTTTTCATTTAGATGAGATTGTATATATACTTTACCCAATTGCTAAAATAATCTAACAAATTAGGACTATTACAAAAAGAAAACTATATTATTAGATAAGAAAAGTTAAAATTTTAGAATCACCAAAAACTTGAAATCAATTTTGAGCTAGAACAGATGATACGAGATCCATTATTATATCTGATGCCTCGCCTCCAGAAAGTCGTAACAACTTTGCCATTTGTTCTTGGCTAGGAGCAGAAACTAGTAAATTCTTGGAGAGTGTTGGAGAGATCAGACTTGAAAAAGCGCTTTTTGAATTGCAAACATACTTTCCAACTCCCAATGCCCAAGCAAGTCCTCCTGCTAATTTACCTTCTTCATATATATTAGGAATAGCTATTGGTACGCTCAATTCCTCTTGTGGCTCATCAAAATTTGAGGTCTGGGTAAAGTCTGAACCTTCTGAATCAACTCTAGATATCTCTGATGGCTGTTCACCATTTATTGCTCTCATTATCTCTCCCTCTCTTTCCTCTCCTGACTCTGGGCTTTCCTCAACATTAATACTTTCCAATTGAACTTCTTCCAAATCCTCTTCAGGAATTTGTTCTAATTGACGAACAGAACCCTCTGTTCTACTCATTTCACGCTTCTTTATGCTTTCCTTATATTTGTTTGCCTCCTCTTTTGCCTTTATGTCTTCATTCTCAAAGAAATTAATCAAGCTATCAATGTTTTTCTTTTCACTACTTCCTTCTGTGTTCCTAAGCCCAAGTCTGTTTCTTGGAACTCCAATTGGAGCAGGGACGTTACGTGCATTTTCCTTTTCAAAATGCTCAATCAACATCTTTACTCTGCTTTTATTATTATCTGGCAACTCCTCAGGTTTTTCGCTTTCTTCTTTTACTGAACTTTCAACGGCTTCTTTTTGCGACTCTTCAGCAGGTACCGATACAGATTCTTCTTTATTAGTCACTTCTGACTCTTTCTTAGAACCTCCAAAGGAACTTATAAAGTTCTTAAAACTATCTGAGATTCTCGAGATAATTCCTGTTGATTTTTCTAAAGGTTTACTACTCTCTTCAATCTTACTGGAAGTTTCTTTAGACTCATCAAATTCTCGCTCAGACTCTTTCTCTGTATCTTGTTTAGGTTCTCCCTCAGATTCTTGTTCAAACTCTTTCTCCGACCCTGACTCTTGTTCTTGCATCTGAAGAGGTTCGGTCGCTGACCTACTCTTTTCTCTAATATATTCTGATGGAACTCTAGCACTCATATCGTTTTTGATTGATAGTTCAGAAGCCTCTGGAACCTTGATATCAGTATTAGCCAAGAAGTCTTCCAAATCTTCTGGTTCCTCCTCTGTAGCAGCTTCTTGAGAAGAATACTTTGGCATTCCCTCATCCAGAGTGATGGTTGTTCTATCTTCTAAGTCTGCAGTACTCGCTTCACTCCCTTCCTTGCTATCATCTGTATCTTCCAAATACTTCTCGATTCCAGAAACTTCTTCCTTTTGTGAAGTTTTACTTTTTTCTGAATGCTCAGAACCGGAATACTCGCCATCACTTTTAATTTTTTCCTGATTATTAGATGGCATACTAGCCTCATGCTTCAAAGCGTCATTTAACAATCTATCATATGTTTCGTGTGGAAGCTCATCGGAGAAATCTTCACTAAATTTAGCTCTGTATTCAGAAACTGACTTCTCCATCTCCTCCAAATTAGATTCATATGATGCATCATAATGATTTTCTTCGTTAGAAACCGTACTTGGTTTATGCTTCGCTGAATCTTCATTTTCAACATCTTTAGCAATACTAGATCTAGATCCTTCATTTAGATCAACACTTTCAGGCAAGCCCTCTTGTAAAGATTTTTCTCCAAGAATTTGAGAGTCAGAAAATCTCAAAACATCTTCCCTATTTGATTCCTCTACTTCTGATTGTTCAGGAACTGCTGTTTTTTGCTCTTCCCCGCCTACATATTCGCTGCTCCTTCCAGATTCTTCTGAAACAATGCCTGGTATCGCTCCCTTATTCAGCATTTCGTCGTAATCTTCATCATAAATAGAAATAAATCCATCTTTCATTGATTCAGATTTTGGATCAGAGCTACTTTCATCGGCAAAATGCTTAACTACCGGTGCTGGAGCAGACTTTGATTCTTCTGAAACAATTTCTTTCTCTTGTTGAGATTCATCGATGTTTTGTTCTGGCTCAGAAGATTCATTTGAGGAAGAAGGTGAAAAATCGCTATGTTTCTTAACAGTGATGTTACTTTTGGAGGATTCAGAATCAACTTCATAATTATCTACTTGAGCGCTATAGTCGTTCTTCTCAAAACTCAAATCTGATTCTTTGGAAACCTTGTCTTTTTTTCCCCCATTCTTTCTTCCAAAAAAACCGAATAATTTACCAAAAAATCCGTTTTTTTCATTTCCTGATCTTTTTGAATCTACAGAACTTGCACTGGATGACCTACCTTTACGTTGGTTTATATCATGGCTTCCAGGCAGTATAAAGCTGCTAGACTCAACTACTATTGGAAGCCCAAAGAGCAAAATATTTAGTACTAAAATTAAAAATAATATATACAGTTTCATTTTAATAGAATAAAATATCTCCTGCTTAAATGTTAACTCCTCTTATACTTTGCCATTTCTGATGTATTGTATTTATAGATCTATGTTCCCGCCGAAGTGTCAAATTAACATAAAATACAATAGAACGAGTATATAAAAAAAATCATTAAACTGATAAAAAGAATGTAAGTGATTAAATCTAATTTAAGATTAATATAGTTGTTTGTTAGATATTTATGCTAATCTAGCCTCTTTTATTGCCTCTTCAATTTCCTCCTCGTTAAAAAGATCTCTACGACGCTGCATTCTTCCTGGTCTAAGTTTCGGGGCAAACGACATAATCCATTCTTTCTCAGACCCTCCTTTTTGTTTTTCTAATATTGTCCCAATTGATCTATTCGTTGGCCTTGGTTCTTTATATTCCTCAGAGGACGCTCCTCTGAGCATCTTTTTCATAGATTTTTGTTTGTTTGTTTCAATATCCTCGTCATCCGACACTAACCGAGATTTTTTTTTATAATGTATATCATCAGAATCTAGCTTATTAACCCTGACTAATGTTGATTTTTTTACCTGAATATTCCCCATATTCAAGAAGTCGTCGGAATCAACAAATTCTGCATCATCAGTGGAGTCAGTTATCAGCTTATTAAGAGTTTGATCTGAATCCTTGTCGGATTGATCAAAAAGAAAATCAAGCTCTTCAGATGAAATTTCGTATTCTTCTGTAGAAGAAATTCCTCTTTCCTTTTTATTCTTATTTTTTTTCTTGATTTTTTTCCTTTTCTTTCTCTTTTTCCTCTTATTAGTAGAAGTCATGCTGTTTGTATTATACTGGTTTAAATCTACCTCTCTGTCAAAAAACTCGTCAAGTTTCAAATCATCAGCATCTTCCAAGCTATTTGAACTCTTAATTTTGTTATCATTTAAAACAAATTCATCCTGAAATATTAAATTTCCCTCACTATTCCCATTCATTTCAAATAACCTATGCAAATCTTCTATAATTAAATTTGTTTCGTCTATTTTTTTATCGTTTTCAATATCTCTTTCATTGAGCCATTCAATTTCACTCAAGTTGATTTCCTCATCATTCGCTTGGGCTTTTTCATTATTGGTAATTTGATCTAATAAAATGTTATTAATGCCAAAATCTTCGTTTTTCTTTTCTTCAATTTTAAATAGTTCATCAAGGTATAAATTATCATCTTCTGAAAGTGGCTCTAAACTACTTGGTTTATTTTTCTCCTCAAAATCTAAAATAAGTAAGTTATTTTCAATATCATTCTTCCCAAGGTTAATTTCTGGTTCTTCAAATAAGGTAGATATGTACATATCATCATTTTGAAAATTCTTTTCTTGATTGTTTTCAATCATTTTATCAAAACCCAAACCAAACTCATCTAAAGATGAATCAGTGTTTATTCCTCCATCATTTATCAAATCATTAAGAACATTCTCAATTTCTCCATCTTTAACGGTGGTTCCTGACTGAATTTCAAATATATCTAGGTTTTTGTCATTTTCTACAGCCGAGTTATATTGACCGTCGTTTTCAAATAATGTACTTATTGACTCTTCTGGATCTCCTATAGAAAGTGTTTTATCACTTTTAGTTTCAACTCCAGAATTTAGTCCAAATAAATCATTATCAGCCAATTCAATATCATCAATATTATTTGAAGCTTTTTTATTTTTAGAAAGACTATTTTCCTTTTCTAATTCATCCAAAAAAGGTATAAATTCACTCTGGTCAAATTGTTTATCTATATTACCTTCTTTAAATAGCCTTTCCAATCCAAAGTCATCTTCGAAACCTTGATCTGGAATATTATTTTCTCCTATAAAAATATCAAAATCACCAATGTAATCATTCCCATCATCTATAATCCCCCCACTGTTTCCAGTTAATGCAATATCCAAACTTCCATCAATTGTATTAATATTTGTTGATTCTTTGTCATTTTCAATAAAATCTGAATAAATATTACTTATATTATTATCAATAGCTTGATCTGAATTTGTCTTTATTGTATCTATTTGATCAATTTTTGGCACCTCTACAGGAAAAGAAGTATTTTGATTTAAATCATTAATAATATCATTAAGATCTTCGTAAATTGAGTCTAGAGTACCTGGATCTCTAATCAAAGCTTCATTTATTTCTATTGCTGAGTTATCGTCCGCTCCAGGAATACTATTAATTACAAGACTTAATTGGTCATTTGGCACAACAGAAAGTTCGTCTTTTTCGCTTTGAGTCTGGCTTTGTGTTGATAATGGAATTTGTGAATTAAGCCCATATCCAACACTAAGTTGGCCATTAGGTAAATTTAATTCGTCAAACTCCTCTTCATCTGTAAATTCCTCTGAATCCACTGTACTAGCAAACTCAAAATTTCTATTAGCTCCTTTTTCATTCAGCATTCTCTCTAAAAACTCGAATTCATCCTCTTCTAATGGTCCATCAGCACTCAAATCTTCCAATGCCTTGAATTCATCATTTAAACCCACTGTTTCTGGTAAAACTGAATTATCAGGAAAATCCGAATTAATTCCTGGAGCTTCAGTACCTGGATCGCCCAACTTTGTTAATTCCTCCAATTCTGTTTCCAAATTTTTATTTTGAATTTCAAAGCTATCATTTAGGCCAAAATTAATTTCATTATTAGGAATTTGTAAATTTCTGGCAGCTTTATCCAGATCTTTATCTATTTCTGCCTCATTTATCCTTCCATACGCGTTATTATCCATCTCAAAAAGACTCGGGTTCTTGTCAATATCAAAACTAGGAGTTCCTACGTTATTAAGTAATTCCAATTCAGAATTAATATTTTTATTATCACCACTCATAGGATTTATTTCAATTTCAACATCCCCTTTATTGCCAGATATTGATAATGAATCAAGGAAACTGTCAATATTATTTGGTTGAATATCTATTGCTTCGGTTCCTTGAATATTATTTAACTCGTCGTAGTTATTTTCAATATTCAAATTATTTCCTTCTTGGATTTCATTCAACAGGCTGTCAACTCCATTACTAGTATCCCCTTGACCGAATTTGACTCCATTTCCAAAATCTTCGCCTCCAAGAATTTCATTTTCATTTATTCCAAGGCTATTCGATTTATTAATTCTATTTCCAAATAAGTCATCAACTCCTGTGTTATCTACAGTTGAACCTCCAAGACTGGCGTTTAATTCTTCGAGACTTTTGTCTAAATCCTTTACTTCTTCCCCATTACCAAAATCTAGCTCGCTAACTATAGTAGGCCCTCCTGTCTCATTCCCTTCTTCAATTCCCAAGCTGAGTTGATCTACTGTAGGCAATCCTTCCGCAATTTCCATATCATCATTATCGTTAAATTCATTCTTGCTAGCTAAAATACCATCCAATTCTAAATTTTCTTTTGAGCCTATTCCAGAATTATCAAAGCTATCAATAGGTGTGTTTAGGCCATTGAGAGTTGAATCTAAATCATCAATATCATTTCTAATTTTCTCTTCTATAGGTAAATCAATACCTTTTTCTGAATCTGTTTCAAAGTCATCATTATCCACATTGTTTAAACTTTTAAAGCTAGAATTTCCAAATGGATTCGAGTCTCCTGAATTTAAATTATCTCCTGTTTCTATATCAAAACTAGGTACTTCTTTTCCAAATCCTCCCCCCTTATCATTGTTGCCCACTAAGGAAGAGTAAGAATCGTCAAATCCGCCTTCATCTCCACTTCCGGATAAAGGATCCCCCTCAAATTCGTTATTTCCTAAACTTCCAGATCCGGTATGTCCTTTGGAGTACTCTAAATCATTTTGATTTGTATTTCCCCCTCCAAAATTTCCACTAATTCCACCAGTTTCCATGGAATTAGAATCTAAGTCTCTATCAAAATCGTCTCCTTCGCCCCTACCTTTCGTTCCAAAACTTCCAACTCCTTCTCCTGAGCCAAGATCTGAGTCTTCGTCACTATCTTTTCTGTAATCTCCACCTCCTGTTCCAAAAGCATCATTACTTTCAGAGTATGAATCTCCTGTGTTACCTTCAAAATTGTCCAACCCACCCCCTCCAGAATCTAAACCACCATCTTCTCCTTCGTCTCCACCTCCACCAACTTCGGCCCCATCTCCTAAATCTGAATCTTTATCGCTGTCGCCCATATAATCGCCACCACCTCCTCCAGAATCTAAATCGCCTTCCCCTCCACCTCCCCCGCCTTCTACATCATCTCCGCCATCTTCCAAATCAGAATCTAAGTCCCCAACCTCTTTATCTTTATCTCCTCCATCATTTCCGCCATCTCCTGAATCAGAATCTAGATCCCCACCTTCTTCATCCTTATCTCCTCCACCATCTCCTCCATCATCTCCTCCAAAACCTCCATCTCCTGAAATAGATTCTTCGTTCTCTCTTTCAACATTGTTTTCTCCGCCTCCACTTTCTCCCCCATCTCCAGAATTAGATTCTCCGTCTTCTCCTTCATCATTATCTCCTCCGTCATCTTCGCCATGATCACCATCCCCTGAATTAGATTCTCCGTCATCTACTTCATCATTGTCTTCTCCACCTCCACTTTCTCCATCTCCAGAATCAGAATCTAATTCCTTACCTTCTTCTTCGTCGTAATCTGTTCCTTTTGCCTCTCCTCCAGAATCAGAATCTTCTTGATCTGTACCTCCTATGTCCTCACCATCTGGAGTATCTTTTTCATTGTTTCCATCCTGGTCATTACCATCTGTATCATCCTTATCATCATTTTCATCTTCTCCCTCTCCGTTAAGGCCAGGATCTTCTCCATTTCTAGAGTCTCCTTCATCCAATTCATCTTGTTTAGTATCCAAGTCGTCCTTCTTTCCCTCATCTCCAAACTCTTCGGCATTGGTATTTTCACCATTATCCTCATTTTCAATCTTATCACCTTCATGATTCTCAATGTTTTCTTGTCCTTCTAAATCATCATTAGACTCATCTCCCAATTCAGGATTTTCTTCCTCTTCTGGAAAAGAGTCATCTTCTCCTTCATTCATCAAGCCAGATCCAATACCGACATTTGAATATGGATTATACTCATTAGGAGGGAGGCTATTAAGCCCTTCTACATCAATCTTTTTTAAGCCATTACTTTTTTCTGATTCCATAGTAATTTTTGCGTCTCTTGCCTTGGTTTCAGAATTCACTAAGGATATCAAATTAAACTCTTCTTCATTCCTATCACCTGCAGTGCTTTCTTTAATACTTTTATTTTTTATTTTCCTTATTTCTTCTAACTTTGCAACTTCTATAATATTATCAGTGTCATTATTTAGAGTGGGGTATTCTTTAGAACTATATTCATTTTTATTAATCTCAACCTTTTCACTATCTATTGTAGAAAGATCCTTTAATTCATCAAAAAAGCCAGTAACCTTTTTCTCTTGATGTTCAATTTTATCCTTAACTTCATTTTCTATTTTTGTTTCTTTGGCCGGCTCCACATTAATCCTTTCTGATTGTTTTACTTGAATTGAAGAAGTTTGATCATTCTTCTCTTGAGCAAAATTTGAACTAACTACGGAATATGACTGACTTTGATCGTCTAACTTGGATGGTTCATCATTCACTGCTATATCTAGAAGATATTTTAAGACACTTTTAAAATGTTTCAATGGAAGAGAATCTTCCTCTGGAAATAAATGTGAGAGATAAACTCGAATTTTACTTTCTTCTTCTTTTCTAAGCTTTTTCTCATTTGTGATCTTAAATATTTCTTTGTCACAATCATCAAAATTCATTTCGTGTTCTATACTATAAGTCATAGCGATCAAAAACTCAAATTGAAGAACTAAACCAAAGGATTTCCAAATTTCAAAAGAGTGTCTAGGCAAAGAAAGCAAAGTAGAGAAAGGAACTATTTTACACCCTGACTTATGAATCACTCCAAACTTACAAATCTCGTACCTTATATCTTGTAAAGTCATATACTTAGGAATCTTTATTTCATTTTTGCTTATTATTGTAGATATAATTGCTTTTGTAAATATTTTATGCCTGTCTCCTTTTTCAGAAGATCGTCCCATTGTAGCAACTAACAAGAAGTAGTAATTAATCACAGGTAGCTTCAGCTTCAAAGGAAGATTCATCCAAGTTTCAATATCTTCTTTTGAAATTGTTGAAAAGATTTCTAGAGCTAAAGGATGGTAAGCTTCAGGATATTTTTTTTTTAACTTTTCTTTGTACTCTTCTCTAAGTCTTTCTTCAGTATTTTGAATTTCTTTTACCTTCTTTTCCATGAATTCCTTTCTTTTTAATTCCTTCTTATCAATCTCTAGTAATGTTTGTATTGAATTTGAAAATAAACCATTATCTGCTTCCAATAGATCTTCATCAAAATAAACATCACTAGAGAAAATATTTGAAACATCATCAAGTAGTTTACGATATCCTTCAACATTATCATTCTCTGTCTTGTGTTCAACAACATCTTCGGGAACTGAATCTGAATTTAAAAGCTTCCCCACTGGGCTATTGTATATTTTATCTAATGAAGACTTAAGTGCCTTTAAACACAAAAAATAAACTTGCGTTTCTGTAAGATTTGATCTAAATTTCGGCAATTCTCTTTTACATTCACCCAAAAACTCTTCCTTCGTCATATATTTTGAGACTGAATTTGATGTTAATGAACTTAAATCATTACTAATTCCCTGGGTCTGACATATTAAAAATATTAAAATAAGAAATATTAAAATGAACTTTTTAATAAACATATTATACACCACATAGAAACGAAAGTTTTGCTTTCTGGGTACCTAAAACTAATTCTCTCTGAACCTTCTCATCTAAATCTCTTCTTTTAGTTTCTTTCATTCCAAATTCTATTTATATTATGTTAATTTTTGTGTGTCCAATTTTACATTTGTACACACGCACACAATCTATCTATTAAAATCTTGAGCTTGATATAGAAAGTTTACTTATTCAGAATTGTTCTTAAACATCAACAGGCACTTACTAAAAGGCTGTTTTTGTAAATATTTGATATTTTATCTCGCTTTGGGACTTTCATTTTATTTATTTATTCGTTTTCATGCACACGTTACCCTTGTAGAAAGATACCCACAAGAATATTAATCAAAAAATTTAAAAAAAAGAAATTTATTTAAAAAAAATACTTAAAACTACGACCCAATAAAACTGTATAGTGATGCTTTGAGTTTTAAAGACTCTGATTCATCCAGAAATGTTTTCATTGAATTTATATTGCATTGGATATCATATTCTTTAAACACACAGTCCCATAGTACCAAACCAAGTTCAGTGGCCATTTGGAAAGAAAGTTCTGCAATGTTCTTCTGCTCCACATCTGTTAACATTTGTGTAATAACTTCCGGGTTAAATTTCTGTTGTCCAATTTCAAAAAGAATACCCATCATTAGCCTGACTTGATGCCATAAAAAAGCAGATCCTTTGATTGTTGCAACAGCAAACGTCCTGTTCTCATCTACAAAATTGATATCAAATTCATAAATAGTACGAATATAAGTTTGATTTTTTCGATTCTTCAAGTCCATTTTACAGAACCTTCTATAATCATGAGTTCCTAAGAACTGTTTTGCAGCAATGTCCATTAGTGGGACTTGCTCTGGTGGGATTTTTGGAAACTTGGATATCTTTGTTCTTTCATGGTTTAAAGGAAAGAAATATTTATAAAGTCTATATTCACAATCAAAGCGAGCACTAAAGTCAGGTCTAACCTCGCAGTAACCAATAACTCTAATGTCCCATGGTAGCACACCATTCAACATTTCCATATAATTATAAGGTTCCAAGTTCTTCGCTCTTGTCCTCAAGTTAACTGAAATGTAATTTCCAGCAGAGTGAACTCCTCTATCTGTCCTTCCGCATCGAACTAGATCACATGAATCAATATCTTTAATGAGTTTTAGCTGAAGCAGTGCCTTGTAGATCTCTCCCTCTATTGTAGGTATTTTATCGTCTTTTTGAAATGCTATTCCCTGGAAAAAAATTAGTTAAAATATCATTAATAAAGACCTCCATAATTACCATTTTTTAAAGAAAAATAATCGGAGTAGTCTAGAATCACCATTTCGGTAATTGATTTTTCAACTTACAAAATAGTTAGTTCCTATATAGGAAATTCGAAGTAAAAATCTCGAAATATCAACTAATGACCAATCAATCCCTAATTCTCTCCGTCTTTTTTTACCAACAATTTCCATTATTTATTCTTTTTCTAATTTAAAGAGCCAACATTCAATTTACTTTTGGCATGTCAAGAATTACTAATTATTTAAAACTTTTGGCGGGAATTCAGAATTCACAATACATGAGAAAATATAAGATGAAAAATAAAATAAAAAGTTAGGCATTCTTTTATCTATAGTAAGTTCAAAACTCCTGGGAACTTTTTTGATGATTCGATTCTTAGGTTTTTAATATTATGATCTTTGTTATATTTTGGAACAAATATAGGGGTAGCAAAGAGTGCTAGTAAAATAATAGTCAAATATAGTATGGAAGAGGTAGTAAAAAATATAACGAGGGTGAAAAATATAGCTGGAATTGCAAACGTTGAATGTATAATTTGCTTAATTCTGAGAGGTAGCTTACTGTAGTATAGTGAGTTTAGTAATAGAATATGTGAAGGCTTAGTAATATTTTCATTATTAATAAGAGGGAATTCTGAGTCCGGAAAAGTCTCTTTTGAGTCAATAGTCCAAAGAAATTTGAGATATGCAATTACAGTAATTAAGGTAATGAACCCATAAAGAGTGGATGCACCTGCAGCAAAATGCTCCTGGTTAATTAATAATGTTAAAAAAGAACAGAACATGACAATTCCAAGAGAAACGAGAGTTTCTTGAAGAAATGATGGTCTATAATTTTTAATGTTTTTGATTCTGTACCATTGTGCGATAAGAAATTGCGAAACTAATCCCACATCTGAAGTAATGCACCCAATAGATGAGAAGCAAGCAGAAATAGTAATCATGCTCGACAAAAAATTTCCTCCCACCAAGAATCCTGAAAAAGTGAAGAAATTACCAAGCTGAAACGATCTTCCATCTCTGTTAAAGTGATTCAGAATACAACATCCACACCAAAGAGGAAGTATATAAAGAATAGAAACGAGAATTGCGTTTGCAATCAAGCAAAACTTAAAGTCCCTATCATTTGTTAATTGACCCTTTGAAGCTTTTGAATTAGGAGAGAAAGACCTCTCATAACCACAATTTAGCCACATCACATATTGAAGTCCAGTGATCCAGTCTAACTGGTTTCTCTTAGGTAAATCTGGGATTGTTCTCCATGAATTTATTGGGATTGAATAAAAAGTAATAATTACCATTATTATTAAAGGTGCAACCACAACACTAAACATCCAAATAATATAGTCATCAAAGTATGTAAGGAGTAAAGAAACTGCAATTATTAATAGGAAAACAATTACTGAGATAGATAGTTGGCCACTAGTAGAAAATGCACCATATTTTAAAGACCTTGAAAAAGAGTGTATATATGCTGATGCTACACCTACGTAGGAAGAAAGCATACCTATTTCCATAAAAATATAAAGTACATCCAGAAATACAGCTAAAAATGGGTCAAAAATACTTTCACACCAGCTTTTTGGGCCTGAATTTGGTGGAAACGATTTGTTTAGCATTTCATAGATCAAAATCAGGGGTATTGCGTAAAAAATACAAATACATATCTGAATTAAAGTAAAGTTTCGCAACCCAATTACTGGAAGAACTACCTCAGAACCATAAGATCCCCCACTTACTGTGAAAAACGATGTAAAAACCATCGTAATCCAGGGCATCCACCTTTTTTTGGTCCATTCTTTATTATTTAAATTTACTCCATTCGACTCCATTTTAATATTGAAAGTTAATTGCTCTTCTACGTTTTATAACAGCGTCATGCATCAATATTCTCTTACATCCTCTGATTTATTTTACGTTTTGATACTATCTATTTCGCTAAATCACCTTTAAAACACACAAACGAATGCAAAATTTATGTGGCGCCATCTAACTTTTATTTAAACATGCAAATCTATGACGAGGAAATAAATAAGAAAAAAATGGAATTTAAAGGTTTAACATGTTCAGTACCTAGCCAAAATTTAGTCTTATATTGTAGAATTTTTGAATAGAAAAATGTGTGATGAATCGATAGATAAAGGGAGAGTTAAATCTATAAATAAAACTTTAGTAGTTTGCGGTAGAAATTATTTAAGAAGAGCATTTACAACTGAAGGAACTGATAATGTCTTAAGATTAAAGTATTTTTGGCCAGTTCCAACAAAAACAACTGGTTGTCCAGTTGTGTAAACCATTGATAAAGCAGCGCCAACTTTATCATCCACAGTGTCAAATTTTGTGAGAATAATTCCGTCAATGGGCCTGTCCCCAAATTCAACAAGGTATTTGTTGAAAACTTGAAGTTGATGAACAGCATCATTCCCAACAAGAGCTTCCCCAACAAATAAAACTAGGTTTGGATTATTAACTTGCACTAATTTGGCCAGTGATTTCATCAAAGGAACATTGTCTTGCATTCTCCCAGCAGTATCAATTAGAACGACGTCAAATCCTTTATCTTTAGCATAAGAAATCGCATCTTTGGCGACCATGGCCGCATCTTTACCATATCCTTTCTCATAAAGTTGAACTCCCAAACAATTTGCATGGGTTTTTAGCTGTTCGATTGCTCCTGCCCTAAATGTGTCGCATGCAACAATCAATACATTTAAATTTCCTTTGTTCTTGAGCAAATAGCAAACTTTAGCCAGGTTTGTAGATTTTCCCACTCCATTCACTCCAAGGAAAACAATAGAGTAGACTTGACTATGTTGCTTTGCCTTTAAAGCATCAGAGAGAACATCTGTGGGCTTCTTAGGTGAGAGGATTTTGGTAATTGCATCTCTCAAACTGTTTAGCAAAATTGTGTCTAGCTTAGAAAAGCCCCCTTGAGTCTTTACCCCAACCAAAGCATTTGATACTGAGTCAATAATATCTTGGGCTATTTCAGATGCCACATTCTTCTCAACTAGTTGGCTCTTAAGTTTCTGAAGCGGCTTCTCAACCATTTCTGCTGTTAAAGTAGTATTATTATTTAAAATTCCAAATTGGGTTGAAAGAAAATTACTCCAGTATGATACAGCTTTCTTCTCTTGATTGATTTCCTCCATCTCATCATCACTAACCTCATCTTCATTTCTTTCGTAGAAACTAAGTTTGGATTGGCTCTCTTCCGAGTTACCACTCCTCTTTGAGTAATCAAGCATTTCCATATTCTTCTTTGTAACTTTTTGATTGCCCCATTGCCTACTTACCTTCTTAAATTTGGAAGTCTGAGAATTGGTATCTTCGGAATCTTTAGTTTTGTCATCGTAACTTTTACTCTTAGAATAAGAATTTTTTTCATCCAAGCTGTCAAAAGAACTAAGGTCAGCCTTACTTCCCCCTTTTTTCATCAAATTTGTATCACAAAAATCTATCATCTCAACAAATTGGTCTCTGAAGCCCTCAAAGTAGGTATCGTCCTCGACAGAGTTCAGATTTTCCGTAATTATCTTTATTATTTTCTTTCTTGCCATTGTGAGCAGTGTCTCAAAATATGTGCTTGAAGAAACAGCTGAGTATGCATTTTGATAAACAATAGCCAAAATAATCTGATGTTCATTGATTGTGCTCCAGTTTACTCTATAAGGTCCCTGATCATAGTATTTTTGTGTCAACCTTTCTTCTAAGAAAATATGCTCTACTAAGCCTTGTAGAACCTGTTCTAAGATCTCCTCTGGCCCTGCATCTTCGCTTCTATATGACCAGAGAACTAGCCCAGTTTTGTTAAATACAAAAAATGCATCTATCATCCGAAACTAAACCTTTTGGGCCTTTTCTTCCTTTCTCCTTTAGTTTACCCCCTTGAGTCTTTGAATAGAAGTAATAATAGCTTGGCGCCAATGCCCCACCTTTTATTCCAGAGTATTAAATCGAGGCAATGTAAGGAAGAAATAGCTAAGTAAATGATATATTACTTAAATGTGATATATTATTTTGATTCTCATATTATATTTTAGGTAATTATTGTTTTTGAAAATGCAGGATAACATGGAAATATTTCGAAATAAATATCACATTAGATGTAGGTACACAAAATTAACTTACTGCACATGTACAAAGGGAAATAAAAATTTTTACTACACTGGAGATCATGAGCTCAAATCTATGTTTGAAAAGATCTTCCCTTCATCTCAGATCCACGAACTACTGAAGCTTCTTGCTGATAGTAATGAAGCAAGAATTGGCTTGAGATCCAGTACTCAGAAATATAAGCGCATTGAAAGAATAGTAGCAAGGGAGAGAGAAGAATTCAACATACAATATGAGAAAGAAAAGAAGAGAATTCGAGAGCTGAATTCTGAGAAAATGTCAGATATTGTAGTTTCAAAAAATTCTGAGTGTTCAGAAGATAGTGAACAAACTGCATTACTTGAGGATGTTGATAAACAAGGGTCTGGAAATGAATTGGATGAATCTACAGCCACTCAGTGCTGTGCCGAAGAGTGTTCTGACAAAGAAAACTATGAGAATATTCTTAGATGTAATGTTTGTCATAAGTCTTTCCACACTTGGTGTTGTTCACCAAAAATGTCTGAATATATTAAAAATAGTTTCCCTTGGGCTTGCTCTGAATGCATCAGTTGTACTGTATGTAAGAAAAGTGATAGACCAAGTATTCAGGTTTTCTGGCGATGTTTGCAGCCGCTGTTTCCATACATCATGTTTAAATCCAAAGCTTCATAAAGTTCCGAGAAACTTCTGGCTCTGTGACGATTGTAAAGTGTGTTCTAAGTGTCACAAACTAATCAATTTCCCAGTGGAAAATGGAGAAATTTTGTCTGAATCCCTTCCAGAAGGTTTCGACTACTTAGATTCAAAATATGGAACAAGAATTTGCTATGAATGCAAAGAAGATGAAAAGGATTTAATATGTGGAGTTTGTAATTGTGCCCTGTACAAAAGTGGAAATAGGGTATGCTCCTTATGTAAAATGTATGTACATAATAATTGTCTTAATGCTCAAATATGCAATTTATGTAATCAATAAGAAAAAGAAAAATAGTATATTAGAAATATAGTTAAATTTAATATAATTAATACTAAGAGTTGTTTTCCCTACGTTTATTCCATGACTCTATCATTAGCCTCCTTTCTTCTGATGATTGTCTTTGGAATTTGCGAGGTCTTGATGATTCTGAGCCTTTTCCGTCATCTCTAGCACTAGATTTCCCACATGAATTTGTTTTCCTGTGGAGATATTCTGGATGTTCAGAATACATTTGATCAAATATCTTATCCTTTACGCACCTTGGTACGTGCTTTATATGCATAAAGTTGCAATATCCTCCTCTATTGCAACAACCATCTATATACTGTCTGCAACGAGCTTCCTTAAAATCGCTAACAGGTGAAAGCTCGATATTAATAGGTTTACCAGCATACAACTTTCCTCTCAAATTGAGCAATGCAGTTTTTGCATATTCTTCTGTTGAAAAACGAATGTATACGTTCCCAATCATATGATCCCCAATATTATCGCAAATCAATAATTCTAAAATCTCACCATATTTTGATAATTCCTTAAATATTTCCTCATAAAAAACCTCAACCTTGTCAGATTCTTCATCTGCAAGCTTATCACTAACCTCTTGGCCTTCAGCAATTGCCAAAGCTACTGGACTATTCTCGTAAATATGCCTAATAATCACTGTTGGACTACTAGTGGGTTTATAATGATTCCTACTACACTGATCTCCATGACGGCACGCTCCAATTTTCCAGTAGAACGGACAGTTTACACGATCCTCTTCAGTGCCCAATATCCGAGCTAAATGTTCTGCCATTTGTCCATTCTGATTTACATCTCAAATTATGTTTACTTCTTTTATTGAGGGCGCCAAATATTTGCTAGAATACTTAACATTCTTCCCTAAAGTAAGGAACCTAAGTAAAATCAAAAAAGAAAAAAAAAGCAGGGAGATCAATAAATAAAAAGAACTAAGAATAGCTTCACCTCTAAAATACATGGAAATAGGTATCACAAGTATTAATTCAAAACTTGGGGACAAACACTGCTGAATGGATTAATGGCTGGACAGTAAAAAATATTAATGTAACACAGCTCAGTGAGAAGTTACCAGGGAAAAAGAAGGTAGTCGATTTTTATCAATCTTCAATTGTAATGATATCCTAATATACTTTACCCACACTTGTATCTTTATTAATAAGTTAAATGTAATAAGACCTCCCGCATTTGAGCGGCAACCCCTCATTTAGTAAAATCCAAAAGTGGCTATGTCCACAATAGCTCTTTCTGTAGACAGGAGAATGACGTCCACATTTGAACCTTAGTCCACATGAAAGTGTGGAAGGGTGCCGAAAATCTCCCTTAGGATAAGCAGGCAAGAGCCTGGGCGAGTTTCAGTTGAGCGCAGTCTACTTCGAACTCCATTCAACAACTTAAATTTAATATTAACGCAAGAAAAGAAATATGTCTGGTCGTGGTAAAGGAGGTAAGGGTTTAGGAAAGGGAGGTGCCAAGCGTCATCGTAAGGTTCTCCGTGATAACATCCAAGGTATCACAAAGCCAGCCATCCGTCGTCTCGCACGTAGAGGTGGTGTTAAACGTATTTCCGCCTTGATCTACGAGGAAGTCAGAGGTGTATTGAAGGCATTCTTAGAAACCGTAATTAAGGATGCTGTTACCTACACTGAGTATGCCAGACGTAAGACTGTTACTGCTATGGATGTAGTTCATGCTCTTAAGAGACAAGGCAAGACTTTATACGGTTTTGGTGGTTAAATTACCCAAATTTTACCATCGCAACAGGAGAGGCTAAGGCGTTCGCGTTAATCATTTCAACCGTTAGGGGATTTGGACTGGAGGTTGCTTTTTAACAGGGTGATCATCAGGCCTTATGTTTTATGACAGGCGTTACTAGACGCCACAAATAGTTTATGTTGCTCTTTGGGGCCAGTTTATAGTAGTATAGTTACTGCTTAATTTTACCTTATATAATTTTTCTTTTTTTTTTGAGTCTATTTTGAACGAGATATTTAGTTTGTTATCGACACTTATTTTACTATACAGGTGAAGCTATATTTATTAGAAGGAATTGCCTCTGTCTACTAGTAAGGGTCCCTTGAGATATCCCGGAGGAGGATAGAAAGTAGGTGCATACCACGAGACTTTCATCTTGTAGCCGAAATAAATACAAAGTACCGAAAAAATGAAGGAAATAAGCAATATGAGTGCTGACCAGCCTGGGATCTTACGCTTGAAAATAAAGATTTTTCCGTGAATAACAAAAGGAGTAAGAAACAGGAATAATGAAGATAATGTCATAAGTATAGACATTAGCATACCCTCGTGTAGATTCTGTACTCTCGGATTTTGAACAAAGAAGTCTCTTGATTGATACTTTCCATGTTGAATGCTGTAAACTATTCCAGACATTGAGATTGAACATGCAATTATTGCTAGTATCATTATGATGAAAGGTTTATTTCTTGCTAACATAATAATATTGTATATGCATAAAATGGATACAATTAATAAAAATATGAGCATTGAGACTCTCTTAACCTTTTCTTCAAAGCTTAAGATAATCTCAAAGTTATTTCCAGTTCTAGAATTCAAAAATTTGATCATAGCAATGCTAGAAATATCTTTTTGTTCTGGAATTCTCCACTGGCTTTCTCTACTAAATGAAAGAGATGAAGTTATAAATTGCTTTGTAGATTCAATATAAATTATTGCTGGAAGGAACCTAAGCTTATGAATTCCAACCACATTCTCTACTTTATCCACATATAAATATCCAAAAAATATTTTCTGATTTGGGTTTAATTGTTTGTAGTAATTTTTAGCTACAACCTCGAAATTATTACTAGAGGTCACACATGATGGACAGGACTTTTTCGTTCCTGTATAAAGGATAACCAAGTCATAGTCTCTTCCATCCATCAAGACAAAGTGTTGATATCCTGTAAAGTTGAAATTAATCAAACTATTTGGGCTCTCTTGTTTGAGTTTTGTGAGCTCATGTATTCTCTCGCATTCAGTAAAAGGGAAGGATATACAAATAATTATTAAAAATAAAGGAAATAGTAGCGCAGCCCTAAATAAATCCACCATTATAAGATTTCTCAAGCCTTAGTTATTTTAATTCAAACTTAGATCCAATAACTTTTCTTTTATTACTTTCCCATTATTTGGTTATTTTCACTTGATCAAGAGACACAAGGTATCAATGGCGGTATTTTTCATGCATTAAATTAAGTATTTCAAAAATGTTTAAGTCAAGAATTGAGATGAGCTTCAAATACTGATTCTTTAAGGCAAATATTATTGGTGTGTTTCTTTTAATTTAGTAAATTAATTTATCTTAAACAAAATGTTCCATTTTACCAAAAACATATTTAGAATATAATTATTATCACTAAATTCCAAGATTTATGGACAAATTTCTTTAAATCAAAAGGTAATCTAGCTAAGCTCTAACTCTTTAAACTTATTATTATGCCTCCCACTCCATTTTTTTAAAATTTTATGCAATTACTACCACTATTAATAATTATATGGTATCGAACATGTTGGCGCCAATATTGAAAATGATTATTTAGTGATTATTTGCATGTAAAATTGTATGGAGAAAAAAAGCTAAAAAAATAGAAAATAAAAGCCAGAAAAGGATTTGGAATTGAGATACTAGATTTTATAAACCCAAAATATTTAAGCCATACTATTGTTTTTAAATTAACTTAGTTAAATGTATAGTTTAGACGTAACGCAAAAGTGTGAAGCCAATAAATTAGATTGGTTAGTGGAAAAAAGTAGTAAATTTTAATTTTGAGGGAAGATCTTTCATATAATACCTTCTAATGTATGAGGTGAAGAAAGTCTAGGGAAGAAATTCCAATTCGGTGGCGTTCTGATTCGTCATCAGAAGGGAACAATTCCCGAAAGAATAGACACACCTACCCTGCACCTAATAATGATTAACGCCATAACTCCTATCATGGCCAAACTTTAAACCAGTCGCTCCCTGGGACCTGGAGTTTAAAACATCCCATAGGAAGCCCTAGAACGGGCCAACAGGAACCCCACTCCCACAAAAAACCTTAATCCCGGGGGACAGATCAAGACAGGGATTAGCGGCAAACCCGTCTCCCGCCAAGATGGATGCGGCCGAAAACCCCCCGCGCGG
>NW_667461.1:0-61860 GCF_000006425.1 Cryptosporidium hominis TU502
TCATCTTCAATCACAATAATTGATTTATTCACTTTTAGAGTGAGGATGTTCTTGGTTTTCTCGTTATTTATTGCAATTGTTTTCTTCTTCTGTTTGAAGCGTAGAGTCAGTTCATATTTAAATAAGAGAAGAGAAATTACTCACAAGAAAAAAGAATGATCGAAAAATAGTTAGCATTTATATCTACTATTTTATACACAATGCAACAATAGCTATTTTGCCATTTATTCCTATTGGCAAAATAAAATGTTCTTTTATGATTTTTAGTGTGTTTTTAAGAAATTCATCACTTTTGCATACTCCGTGGCTAATTTGACAGGGAAGCCTTCCATCTAATTCTATTATATGCCCATGATTACTTACAAAAGATACATAATGGAACTCTGATTTATCACAGTCTTTAGTTAGATCTCTTGATGATAATTTTTCGTGTAGATACTCAATATTCTTGTCATTTATTAAATAAAACCCTCTTTCTCTGGGTAGATCATTTGGATCACCTTTTAAATTCAATAACATCTTGGCGATGCTTTCTTCTTCAAGTTCTATTTTATCATTATTCAAAATTGAATGTAAAAGCGCAACTGCACTGCAAGAATTCGTAATGTATTGTTTCATGAACCAAACACTCTGGGAGATATTCATTTCGCATCCTAATTTATTTCTCTTTTTGCAAATTTTTTCATCATTAATTGGTACTAAAGCTATTAAAGAAATTGGATTTATACCACAAAAATAAAATTCGGTCTCTTCTGTTGTGTAAATATCAATAAAGCTAATTTTAGATTTAACACCTAATCCAACGGAATACTCTTCAAGTAATTTTGGATCAGAAATAAGAGGTTTCCATATTTTGTTTTTTTTATTCATAAATCTGAATTTTTCACAGCTGGCGGAAAACTTTGGAAAATTTTTCATTTCAGCAGAAATGATAATATAAAAATAATAGTTCATGATGAAAGTATTTAATGAACAAAATAAAGAGGAATTTAAAAACCCTCTAACAAATTTTGGAAAAGATGACAAAATTCATAGCATGCTGTTTGGGCGTTTAACTCTGGAGCAAAAGAAGGCAGTATTTACTAACCATGAAAGTTCATTGCTAATTGTTGCAGGCCCAGGGACTGGAAAGACTGCAACATTAACATCTAGAATTGTTCGTTTTTTATTGAGTGGATATTCACCAATACTTGCACTAACATTTACTAGGAAGGCAGCAAATGAACTTAAAAGTAGAGTTTCAATTGTTTACTCATCTTCTTCAAAAATTATTTATTCAAAGTCAAAACAAATAAAGAATGATTTAAGAAATGAAAAGAGTTTATCAGATTTTGTTCCGACTCCAGAAATATTTATAGGAACTATTCATTCATTTTGTTGGAAGCTTCTTAAAGAATATGGATCTTTCATCGGCTTACCAAAAGATATTGCGATAATTGATAAGGAATTGGCAATTAAATTGCTAAAGTCTTGCTTATCTGAAAATTCAAGTAAAGTCACATCTCAATTATCAAATTATTCTCCACTTATTTTTGATCCAGCCAATTTTGATGAAATCGAGAGAGACGATTTTGATGATAATATTTGTGATCAAACTCACGATATTAAGGGTGAAAATGAGCAATGTAAAAATTTATATAATTTAAACAATATAAAAAAAGAAACAGGTATTGACCAAACTACAAAAAATAACGAATTTGAAAAAGTATTTAAAATTATTAAACTGATGAAAATAAAAAAATTTTTAAATAAAAGTGAATGTACAATAGATGATGTTAATGGAAATCATGAATTACTTGGAATTTACTACTTATATAACAAAAAGATGGTGGCTCATAAACCTTATTTAGTAGATTACACAGATTTGATTACACTTGCATTAAATTTATTAGGAAATAATATTAATATAAGGGAAAAAATTCAGGATTCGTACCCTTATATATTTTGTGATGAGTTTCAAGATACATCTAAATTACAGTTTAAAATACTTGAATTGTTAACTAAAAGCATAATAAATAAAAAAAGAAAATTTGAAGCTGAAAAATTCACTAAAGATCAAAATCTAAGGAGAGGAGGAATTACTGTGGTTGGCGATGATGATCAAGCAATTTATAGTTGGAGAGGCGTCGAAACTGGAGTGTTTTCACAATTTTCTTCTATGTTTAAAGATAACATTAATTTAATTTATCTCAGCACAAATTTTAGGTCGACTAAATCTATAATTCAAGTTTCAAACAACCTTGTAAAAAAAAATAAATTTAGAATATCCAAATTATTAATCAGTAATAATGATTTTGGCGTAGAGCCAGTAGTTTATTATTTTCCAAAGCAAATTGATGAAATGCATTGGATTGCATCCACAATACTGCTTTTAAAAATGAAATTTAACTATTCGTGGAGTGAATTCGCTATATTGGCAAGAACAAATGATACTCTTTTTTATGTTGAAAAATTATTGAGCGATAAAAAGTTTTTAATCAGTTGTTTGGAAATGCTCCAAGATACTGAGAATATAAACAATGAACGAGGCTGGTTTAAGATGATCTCTAATGATTTATTAGATTTTGATGTTGACCAATTAAGTCGATACAAATCTGCTGAAATTACTTTTCCTCTCGAAAATACATCTAGAAATAATCCAAAATTTGCATCTGACTTGCTGTACAGAGCGGAGATATTAGATATTTTATCTTACTGCAGACTAATTATTGATGAAACTGCAGATGATTGCTTTTTGAGAATTTGCAATCGTCCAAAAAGAGGTATTGGCGATAATGCTATAAAGTTAATAGAAGAATATGGTGCTAAAGGAATCTCGTTAATGAGGAAATCTACCCAGCCCTTGAATGGAATTTGTGAATTAGACACTTCTGTTTATGGAAATACAACAAATGTATATACATCAATAGTGAGCGTATGCAGAATGTTAGTATCAAGTAAATTTGAAACAAAATCTAAAATTAATTATAAGCTACATAAAAAAAGCATAAATTCTATTAAAGCATTCTTAGATTTCTTAGATGATTTAAAACAATTCATTAAGAATAAGGTCTCAGTATCAGAAATAATTAATTTAATAGTGAAGAAAATGAATCTTGATAATCAAAATGAAATAATGGTGAAACAATCTAAAAACAAGAGGTTACTTCAATCTAATTTAGTTGATAACATTAATTCTAGTACAGAAGATTCTGAAAAAATAAATTCAAGAAAATTGAGCACCTTAAATTCTATCTCTACCCTTTTAAAGTATTCAGAACCTTACACACCAAACGATGAACAACCTACTGGGTATGAATGCTTACTCTGCTTTCTGCAAGATGCATCTAATGGTTTATTACAAATAAAAAAGGGAGAAAAAATATCTTTATCAACTATTCACAGAGCAAAGGGACTTGAATGGAAAGTTGTTTTTATCCCTAAATTCGTTGACAAAGTATTCCCTTTATATAGAGAATCAGAAAATTTGGAGATAAAAAACGAGTTCGATGAAATCACTATAGAAGAAGAAAGAAGAATTGTTTATGTGGCATTTACAAGAGCAAAAGAACGACTTTTTATTAGCGTTCCATTAAATGTTGGAAAACCTTCACCCTTTATACAGGATGCAAATCTTTCCAGTTATAATATAAATTCAAAGGAGAGGGAATTAATTAAACAATTTCCGAGAATAGTAACTGGGAAAAATTGGATAAAAAGTTAGAGTAATTAAAAACTCAACATTCAGGCACCATTTTCAATCAAAGCTTCCTCTAACTTAGAAGATAATGGAGGGTTTCTAGATAATTGTTGTAGGCATTTATTTACACTAAAATCTTCAAATTCTTCAATGCCATCTGGGGATTTTCTAACAATGTAGAAACATTTGCTACATAAATCATCCTTGCTTGTAGAATTTTCGTGGATCCTAATACAGATTGAATCTATTCCTTTGGTTTTCTTTTCACGTTTTGGGTGATACTCCAAGATTGAAAGAAGTACTTTATATGTTAAACTTTCTTTTTCAAATACGGTATTAACTTCAGATTGTTCTAAAACTTCTTTAATACATCGCCTTAGATGTTCTATTGATGCAAATGTTTGCCCACCTACAACTATTGGCATTGACATAAATGCCATTTTTTGTTTATTAAGTTCTTTTTCTCTTTCTTTTTGTATATGCCTTGGAAAAACTGAATTTATTATTTTCCTCGCTTCATCTTGACTAGCAAGTGAAATAGGAATATTTTCTTCACCAAATGTCAATTCCATATTTTCGATAAGCGATTTATCATTCTTAAATGGTTTAAGCAAAATATAACATGTACCATCTTGAGTTGTTTGTGATACATATCTTATTAAATTTTGGCTTTCTGGCTGCAATTCTTTAAGTTTCTCTTTTATAGAATCTTTAACAGAAGACCAAGATGCAGTTTCAGGCAAATTTATAATTTTTAAAATACAGCCACCAGCGTGAAGATCTTTACTATTAATTAAATTCTTTTCTTTTGTTTTTTTCTTTGACTCTAAATCGGGTAAATTTTTATTTAATTTTATCATTGCTTTCCCTTCCTGGTTAAACTCAATCAAGATCATTTCATGACCTTTAAGCGCATCAATAATTTCTTCTTCTTTAGTAATACCTAGATTCTTGATTTTTGAACAATTCAAAAGGTAAGAAACAAGTAAACGATTCTCAGGGTCTGAACGCATTATATTCTGGAAGAACGAGTCCGTTTTAAGATTTTCATCTGAAAAATAATACTCTAGTTGTTTAATCAGCGAAAATCTAGTCTCTTTTCCAATTACAAATGAATCGGCTTTAATTCTTTTAGGCTCGCAGTTTCCTCCTATAGGAGAGGGCGATCGTGAGCGAATTTTCTTAATTTCGGTCATATTGAATAAAGTATTAATTATGAAGTAGTTAGTAATAATTAACTTTTTTTTTTTTTGCAATTGCGCGTAGCAACGCATCACCATTTACTAATATTTAAATCAAAAAAAAATTCAAATAAAAAAAGTTTAAAAATTAGTATTTTTACAAACCAGAAATATTTATCACAGTTTCTAAGCGACTTTTTATAGCTGTCAAAATTCCTAATCGTGAAATAAGAAAAAAAAAATTAAGTAACAAAGTGATGAGCAGGATAAACAAAATACTTTGTGAAATAATGTTTATTCTGTACAGCAAGTTTTAACCATTGTTAATTCAAATTATCAATATCTTATTAATTAAAGATTTCCCATGTAAGACGAAACGTATATTCGGCACCGGGAATAATATGGCGCTTTAATATATGTCTCAGAAATCAATTAGTAACTGTTATAAAGGTAAGTTATGTTAAAGGCAATTTGAGGATATACTAGTGCCAGTGTCTACGTACAGATCTTATGTATGCTTGAAATACACGCTATTAATGCATAGCTGGAGAGAGAGAAACGTATAGAGGGGTAGCAATTCTTATGGTTTCTAGTGACTGATACTAGCATAAAAATAACATATTACATACAAGACATCTATATTTATGCCAGTAAAAAGCAAAAATAAATTTTTCTGGCGGTTATACAATGCATTATAAAACTTGTCAATTTATGTGTCGGTTCTAAAATTCTGATAAATTTTAATTATTGCAACATAAACTCTAGAATTCAAATTATCTAGAGTCATTTGAATGCTTAGTTACATATTTAAATATGGAGAGTGAAAGCCGTATGAATAGTGATGAGGTAGTACTGTTTCAAGAACAAGATTTAAACAAGTCTGAGCCAACCGTTCAGTCACCAAATTTTGAATCACATGAGCCTTTTACCGTTGAAGATAATTTTGATGATAATTGCAGTAGCACAACTGGAGCTAGTGGATATAGGGATGCTTCGGTTTCACCTCAAAGATTTTCCAGTATCGGACATGAAATTGGAACCGATAGTATTTCCGCATCTAGAGCTAATGGCATTGAACTTGAATTCAATAATTTGGATTCTTACAAAGATAGCGGCTCAAGTGGAATACATAATGAAATATGTGTTACTGAAGAATTAGAAAAGGAAAATCAAAATATTGAAATAGAAACTAACCATTCTACATCAAACATTCCAACTACAAAAATCGTTAATGCTAATCATGAAAATGAAAATTTAGAGAATACAGATATTAGGCTCGATAATTCCGATATAACATATGACAATTTGTCTTCAACCGAATTTCTATCCAGACAGAGAGCCCTAGATAGAGCTAATGTCTTTTTAAGATGGAATTTGGCTCCTACTAAACAACAGATTGCGGAGTTTTTAGAAATGGCCCAAGGTAAACTAAACTTGAGTATGGTATCTGAAAAAGGATACGACTATTGTTTACTTTATTTTGAACTTCTTCGTGATGGGCTTATTAATGCTCATCTATGGCGCGATACTACTATAGAAGAACTTGATTTGGCAATTACAGAAGCTCGTCAAACCTTAAATGGTGAAATAACTCCTCCCCAAAACATCAAGAAGCGTAGGGTTAATAATAATACTCTACAGGAAGACCATTCTTCGTCTTATAATTCAACTAATATTGAAAACGAAAAAATTCCACTCCATATATTAGCAAAAGTAAGTAAAAGTCATTCCGAATTAGATGACGCAGCTTCGGAACTTCAAGAAACCCCAGTAAACTTTAATTTTGAGCAAAGTATTAAAGTTGATGAAGTTGAAAGAAAATCAAATGTAGATAATGAAGATCTTGACAACTCATATAATAGTTTAGGATGGCAAGGCATCAATAGTAATAGCAGTAAGGCTAGTGATATAAGTATCGAAAGTAATGGCTTGAACTTGAACAAGGATACCAGTGCCGAATCTAATAAAGATGGAAGTGATACCGACGATACGGGGGATAATACTCATGATAATGAAGGCAACTCATCTTCTAGACAGGATGCTATGAACCGTCTTTTAAATCCAAAGTCAGGGTGTAAAGGTGTTTCATGGTCGAATCGACAGATGGCTTGGCTTGCATTTTGGAAGGAAGATAATCAAAGAAGGTCAAAGACATTTTCCGCAAGAAAGCTTGGATTCGAAGAGGCCCAAAGAAGAGCCATAGAGTTCTTGCGTCGTAAGAGAGAGGAGGTTCGCATGAAGACACAAGCGCATTTATATGAAGAACTCCCTAGAGTTGGAACAACCATTAATTCATCCAATGATAATTCTGGTATTAAAACTCCAAATAGACGTAACTATTCTAACTCGAATGCTACAACGGCAACTCCAGCGACTCCAATAACTCCATTAGAGCTTGACCAATATTCAAATACGGTACATCAGTTTATTCCGGGATTTGATGACTCGACGCGCAATTTGATAGCTGGAGCAAACCCACTATTTAGCACATCGGGGAATATATTGGCAAATAACATTCCATCAATGATTAATCACGGCACTACTGTCCAACAAAACGTCATTCAATCCAATATTGGGCAGCCAAGTATACTAACAGCTACTGCGGCTGCAGCTGCAGCTGCTCACCAAATGGGATTACCATTTCATCTTGCTGCGCTTTCATCCATAGCAGGAGGTATTCCGATTGATCCCTCTATTTCTGCTACTGTTGCCGCCGCAACAGGCATGAACCTTGGTGTTCAAACTCCTCAACAAAGTCAAGCAAACTCTATTAATAATTTTACACAAGCTGCTTTGATGGCTGCAAATCCCTTCTTTATGTTTGGTGCAGCAGCAGCAGCAGCAGCAGCAGCAGTAGGTTCTAGCAATACTCATATAGGGTCTGGTAGCTCCAACTCTCATTTCCCTTGGCAACAATTCCAAAATACTGGAATCGGACCTCTGATTCAGAGTCAATTACAAGTAGATATGAGAGATGCACCCTTTCCCCAATCAATTAGTAACCTTGCCTCAAACAGACCCGAACAAAAGAGTGATAATAAAGATGACTCTTCAGAAGTGAACAAAAATCCTTTAATAGAAAATGAAGATGAACAGAATCACAGTAATGATAAGACTTTAGTCGGTGAATCAAGAACGGAAGTTATAGCTAACGATGTAAATGAGTCTTTGATGGGAAACTTTAAATCAACACCAGAAATTGAAGATGACGTAAGTTCGATCACCAATTTGTCGGCACATGCTCGAACACTAGATGTTTATAGGCACTGACGTCACACAGACTCTAATACAATTTATCACTTAATATAGTCTTAAATTGTATTATTATAGTTTATTGCAATTTTTCACTAATCTGTATATTATTGTTTTAAAAATTTAGAAATAATTAGTAACTCACTACTTTAAAGTAATTTCTTATTATTGAATCTATTGTCTTGGAGATATTCATGCTTAAGATCAAAATTTTTGAATTAAATGTATATCTTTCACTTTCTTGAATGAGAAATTTTTTGTGGTTGATTTTTTTGGCTGTGTGAATAAAAAGAAGAATTGAATGCACACTTGTGAGCAAGAATATTTTTGGAAGAATATGAATGGAAAAAATAATTGTATTAATAAAACTTAATTAAATTATTGCTTTAGTGTAAAATGCCTGAGAAAGGAGGTGTTGTCTTAAAAATTAAACATGCAGCAGAAAATTATAACGAAGATAAAAAAGATGGAAAAATTGCTGCAAAGAAGCAAATAGAGCTTGAACACAATGCAGCAAAAGCTATTATGAACTTGAGACACAGAAGAGATTGTAATGGAGAAGTCACCAGGTTTTCTTGGTGTAGCGACCCATTATGTAGAATGTGGTACGATATGACTCAATTTTTTGGCTTTTTGGGAGAAGATATTATTGATACAGATATTGATAATGCAATTATTTCTGTAGCAGATGGAGGAAGTGGAATATATGAAAGGTTGATAGTTCTTGGGCACAGAATTCTTGACGCTACAGGAAAGGAATATGCAGTAAAAAAATATATGAATTCAGGTATAGATGGCATGCCTAAAGAAATTAATAAAATAGTTGGTGAATCTAATAAAAAGTTACTTGTCTTTTTAAAAATGCGTTGGTTGAGTAATAATGTATGTTCTATAGAGTGCCTTTCAAAATTTGCAAAACGATATTGTCATTATTGTAAAGCGGAATTGAATTCTGATTCAAATAAATGGGACGATATTAAATTATCTAAGTATGTCAAGTTTTGCATTTCATTTTGTATTTATGGTCAGGGAATAATAGATTGGAACAACCCACTAAATATTGAAAATAAACTTTGCCAAAGATTCCCTTGGTTAGAGGTATTAATAAGAAGTATGGATATGAGCATACTTAATCCTTCTATGCAGGATGATGGAAAGTTCCTATCAGCTGAAGGTATAAGGAATGCAAAAATTTTGGGAATTTTACACAGGCACTTTGGATACAATAGGGGAAAAAAAGATATTCCCCCCAGAGTTTTATTTGCATTAAACACGCCTGAAGGGTCTCAGTTACCTGAAGAAAAGACTGGACAAATGATTTTCAGTCATTACATCAGCCATTATTTCAAGGCAGTAGCTTCTGAGCATGGCTTTACTGGAATTGATATACTACACTGGGTAGAGAAAGAAAAAAATATTTTATTACAAAGTAATGCTGTAGAATTATTTGCCTTAATAGACTTGGAGCTAGGTGAGGTTTACTCTAATGGTGTATCATCAAAAATAGAGGAGAAATTTTCAAGATATAGAGGGTTATTTTTTTCATTAATTGCAAATATGTTTGTACTATGCGAAGATGATAAGAGTGCACAAATATGGTTGCAAGAGTTAGTTACATGTGTTAGGCAGATACAACTTTACATAATTGAGTTTTGCGAGTACAGTAATTCAGAGTCCATGCAAAAAGTTAATAGCATTCCCCAAAATGAGGTTTTCACTATTTCAGAAACTTCACTTGATCATACTCATGTCCCTGACATTTTTACAGATTTGGAGCCTGAAGAAATAATATCATTTATTAGTTTACTTGAAAAATGTAAATCACCAGCAATTGTTGATGCCTTAAAAGATGTAATATCAAGTTCAAAAAACTGTGTCAATGCAGTTACTGAAATTGCCTCCATTCCACAGAAATGGTTAAATGAAGCTATCATTAAATTTGCAAAGTTTTCTAAGCATGAAGCAAAGAAAACAGTTAAGAAGTGTAATAAACTTAGCTTGTTTAGCGAATCTTGCAATGTAGAATCAGATAGTAGCGAACAAGAGCAACCAACAAATACAAATTTGGAGAAGCACGACAAAAGGAGCAAGGAAACTACATCAAGGGATAGTAAATGTAAAAATTCAAATAAAGATATAGACTTTAATTTAAAAATAGAAAGTTCGAAAAATATCCACTGTGCGAAGGCTTTAGGTCCAATTTTAAGACCTGTGTCCCTTAAAGCACGAAATGATGAACTTGGCCTCGAAATTCAGCCGGTTTCTCTAACATTTATTGATGAAGAAGGTAACCCTGTACATTATACTTTAACTCCAAACTCTAGTGCCATTCCAAATGGAATAGTAAAGCCGATAGGCGAAATAGTTAATGAAAATACAAAAGATAACGCAATGAAGGAAAATGACAACTCAACACCTAAAAATAAATCATTACACGTTTTTTCGAGAAATATTGGTAGAAGCAGATCGCCTAATCAAAGAAATTTCAAAAAAAAGGAACACGGAGTGTTTATATGTGGTGATTTCTCCGACCATATTGAGGAAAATAATCCTATAAGAGTTTATAAAGACCAAAGGGATTACATGAAATTTAGCGGATATAATACAAATGATTTTCCAATCAACAATAGTTATTATCATTACTAATAATATGAGTTATTGAAATTATTATAGAGCAGTTGGATAATCAGCGTTACTAGATCATTTAAATAATGATATATTTTCAAAAATTTATAAATTTGAATATTTTGAACAGATTGTTACTTTAGAATTTTTAAAGCAATTAGAGTAATAATTATTTCTAATTACAAACATTATATTTGATAAATCAATTAAATCTATATGCTTTCTGAAGAAATCAACACATAGATGTCTTGATAGTTAATTTGTTCAAATTTTAAAATTTGGGGTAAACATAAAAATGTCTTGGAGGGAATTATCAATTATTTAAATAAAGAACAAATGAGAAAATTTAAACTAATTTATGAACCAAATGCTTTCATAACAACCTCTTCAAAAAATAAATTTAGCAGATTTAATCAAATATTGAAGCTTTTAAAAAATTCTTCTCAATTTATCATTTCTGAAAAAAAAACAGGTTTATTTTGGATCTCACATAAGAATAAAGGAGATTGGCATAAAACAGATAATTTAATACCTAAATATTCAAACGATAAGGACCCTAAAATAAGTATAATTACAAAAGTAAAATCAATAGAAAATCACCTTGGGTCTATAGAAACATCGAAAAGAGTAGAAAAAAAAGTGCCAACAAATAGCGCGGTTAGATTATTTCATGTGAGCAATATGATAATAAAGCTCCTACTTGGATCTGCGAAAGAAACATATAGCGATTATAAACAGGGAAATGGATTTTCAGTCAAGGGAAAAATATTAGGAAATGAAAATATTGAAACAGTAAATCAAACAGTAAAGTTACTAAGGGGGGTAGCACTTAAGTTTGCACAGTTTATTAATCTAAATAATATTGGTATTCCCATTGAGTTATCGAATGCACTCAATGATGCAAAAAAAAATGCGTTTGCAATTCCAATCTGCCAAGTACATAAATTAATGGAATTAGAGTTTGGGAATGGTTGGAAGGAAAACATTTTTGCCTATTTTTGTGAAAATCCCTTTGCAGCAGCTTCAATTGGACAAGTACATCATGGAATTCTTAAAGATGGACAGTCTGTAGCTGTAAAAATTCAATATCCTAACATAATGAAGGCTATTTTATCGGACATAAATCTATTTCAATTGATAAACAGTTATTCCCGAATTTTCCCAAAAGGGCTATTTATTAATGAGCTGATGGCTGAATTAAAAAAAGAATTAATTTCTGAATGTAATTATGAAAATGAACTTTTATTTTTGAAATATTACAGGGAAAAAATCATTCCCACTATGAATGTGTATGATTTAAAAGTGAATTTTTATATACCAACAGTATTTAATCATCTTTCTACAAAAAAAATTTTGACAACAGAAAATATGAATTCAGAAAATACAATTGAAATCTCATCTTTGTTCCAAGATAATATAAAAAGCACATTTGGCTTACAAAATACTATGGAGTTGAGGAATTCAATAGCAGAGTCACTTCTTTATTTGACATTACATGAACTTTTTATTTTTAGAACGCTTCAAACAGATCCAAATCCTGCAAATTTCCTGGTGGATTTGAAGAAAAATCGAATAATACTGCTGGATTTTGGGGCAGTAAGATCATATTCAGAGGATTTTGTTGATGACTACATTAACATGATTAGATTCGCAATTAGTGGATCAGAACCTGATATCATTAAACAATTCATTAAAATGAAATTTATTTTGGGGACTGAAAGTGAAGAATTCATTAAATTGCACTGTAATGCAATCAAAATGGTCTCTGAGGTGTTCAAGTATTCTCCATCCCCATTTGACTTCTCAAAAAGTGAAATAGTTGCAAA
Source organism: Cryptosporidium hominis TU502 (assembly GCF_000006425.1). Lineage (NCBI taxonomy): Eukaryota > Apicomplexa > Conoidasida > Eucoccidiorida > Cryptosporidiidae > Cryptosporidium > Cryptosporidium hominis. The sequence goes on from NW_667461.1 coordinate 12,564, forward strand.
TATTTCAAAAATTGTCCCAAATATATTGCTAAAAAGAGAAACGCCCCCTCTTTCTGATTTTTATTCACTACACAGGCGCATCGCTGGATTCTTTATAATTTGCAGTCGTCTCGGAGCAGCGATAAACTCACATAAAATATTCAATCAAGTATTGGAGAAATATAATACGAGAAGAGTTAAATCAACTCCTAACTAGGCCTGTTCTACTAGAATTCGTGGAATCATATATAGTTTATATTTGAAAATGCTAAGTTTAGTGCATCAATAAAGCTAAATTCACCAAAATTTTTAGACCCATTAATAACGTTTTTCTGATAAATTTTACTCAAATTTAAAATCTACATTCGAATCAGGATTATACTTAAATTCTGGCTCAGCACTTTCAATTGTATCAAAGATTTCTTCGTGATCATCTTCGTATTCATACGGGAAATAGGAAACAATAATATGGAATGCCTTTTCGTAAATAGCCTTTGAAGGAGCTTCTTGAAGCTTCTCAAGCCTAGATAGTCCATAAGCTTGTTCTACAAGGGCGCAATATGGATTTTCTTGAAGACCACGTTCATGCTGTCTTATCGCACCTGTCTTTAAAATATTCTCAATTGCCTCTAGAGCCACGTTGATTACCTTCGCATCCTCAATGCTGAGCAAGTCACAAAGAGGTTTGATCACCCCCTGGCTAACTAAATATTCAATTTGTTCGACGGTGCCTCCTGTTGTCGCATTAGAAATCGCCCATGCAGCTTCCTTTTTCACATCGAACTCTGCAGTGTTTAGTAGATTAACTAATGGAACAATTAATCCGTTGTCAATAATTTCTTGGATTTGTTCTTTGTTTCCTGCTGTAATATTTGACACAGTCCAACAAGCTTCTTTCCTAATTACCTTCTTGGGAGAAGATAAAAGTTGTAAAAGGTACTTCGCAGCTCCGCATGATAGAACCATTTGAGTTTGTCTATCATCGCCCGTAACAATATTTCCAACACACCTAAGTGCAGGAGTCTGAACAAGGGGTGATGGATGACCCAAAAGCTCTACAAGTCTGGGGCATGCTTCGCTCCTTAGTACCGCCTCAACACGATCATTGGGCCCATCTGAGATATAACTAAGCGCCCAACAAGCATCTGTCATAACTTCCAAGTCAGAAAAATATAAAAGTCTACATAGCACTGGTAGTGAGTGAGACACCATTTCGAATGGGGGGGGTGGCCTACCTCTACAAAGGTTGTTAACCGTCCAAGTTGCCGTCCTTAGTATGCTGGTCTTACCACTAACCTTGCCACCTACTGTACTCGGTGATTTTACATTCATCATTTGTTCGCTATTGTCCAATGGACCTATTTCTAGTGCAATTAATTGTAGGATTGGTGGAAGCGCACCTGCTCTCAATACTAAATCACGGCAATTTGCAGAATCACCCGCTATATTACCGAGCGTCCAAATAGCTTGTTCTTTAACTTCAAGTTTTGGACTATTTAAAAGTTCAACACATTTTGGAATCGATCCGTGTCTAACAACTTCACAAGTTTGCTCAGTAGTACCAGACGATATATTTGTTAAAGTCCATGCAGCTTCGAACTGAAGATTTGGGTGGTCATAATCACTTAAAAAATGAACCAAACGAGGGATCACCCCAGCGTCAATAACTGCCTGAATTGGTGGGTTGTGCTCTCTAGAAAGCAGCCTTCTTAAGCCTTGTGTTGCTTCAAACTGAGTACTGAATTCTTGACTCATTATTCCCTGAGATAATGCCGGAATATGCTCAACACCGTACATATTTCCTGATTGGATATTCATACCCATAGATATATCATTATTTTCACCATCGTTTCCTTGACGTCTCTTACTAAGTTGTTCATCACGTTGTTGTTTTCGAATTTGCGCTTGCTGTTCTTCACGCTTCCTTCTAGGGTCATCAAAGGTCTTTTTATAAGCCTTCTTATGGGTTTCCAACTTATCCATTGTCGCTATTATCCCAATTTGTAATATTTTTTTTAACCCACAGTTAACTATTACTCTCACTTATTTAAAGAAAGTGGAATTTTGTGGCGGCAGTTTATTCCCGCATGAATGAATTTTTATCCATCTTAATCAATATACGACTCATTGAAAAATAATTTTGTATAAATACTAAAAAATTTAAATATACATCAAGTACAATTCACACCGCCAAGTCTATCTCGATTATAAATTAATTTGCAATTTTATTATTTGATTTTGTAAATAAATAATGAAGGATGTATCTGCTATTAGTGGATTGATGGGTTCATACCTTCTAAAAGGATGGATAATGTTAGGCGATGCTTGCCCATCTGTAAGTATCAATTAAATTCAAAATATTCTTAACTCAGCTAGTGTGAAGAAGTACCTTTATTAGAAGATCCTTCGAATGGACTGAAGTATTGTATGAAATGCTCTCCTCCAATGATATCCAGTAGAAACTCAAATAATAAATTAGCTGAATCGCTAAGCAACGAAGACAAACTGAACATGTTCACTAATATCGAAGCAGACTGCACCAATAAAGAGAGTGGTAAAATAACAATTAAAAATACTCTCGAAGAAAACGTTAACCATATGGTAGTTGAAATATCAAAAATAGGTGTGAGCGCATTAAACAGCGCAGATTTTACTATCGAGAGGAGGTAAGTTATTTTTTTTTCTTAAACTACGGTTAATTGCTTAAAGACTAGAAATTGTTGACAAGGCGGCAAACACCATACACAAATTACTTAGCATCTATATGCTCGACTATAAATAATGTATGTAATTGGCTCTAATTATTTCTGAAATTAAACTGGAATATTTGCACCTAACGGGCTATTTTTCATCTCTTTGTTGAGCAGCTTTAATGAACGCCTCTTCAACTTTTCTTCTTGCATCCGGTTTATCGCCTTTTTCTTCTCTCTGTTGATTTGAATCGTTTGCTACAGATTGAAAAATTGAACCAAGTTCTATGAGAGCTAGTGCCCTTCGCTTTCTTGTATTTAGATCAACTCCCATATCTTTCACTAGTTTCTTAGCAACTGTCCTGACTGTATCTTCAATGTCCATTATTGTGATCTGAAGCATTGTATCCAATATAAGTGGTAACGTCTCTTCGAACTGCTGCTGTGTTCTTGCTGATTCCTCTGCATCTTGTTCCAAATTAGATTCATAGGTGTGTTCATTTTCTGCAGTTCCACTGGATTTTTTTTTAATGGACGACTGCAGACTTTGAGCTGCCATAGCTGTTCTAATTGCAGTAGAAGCCATTTTCCAAGTAGATGCAACATTCCTTGTCTTTGCTTGAAACTTGGCATACTTACCTCCTATTCCGAGAAAGGTGTCGATTTTTCCTAAGTATTGAGAACCATAATTTTCATAACTCCAGCCAATTGCCTCAACCATTGCGTCACAAAACGAATTGTTACATAAACTTTTTGCTTCTTGAGAAATCGATTCTCTCCAATTAATAAGAATCTCTGAAGTTTCAATTGGAACTGATTTTTCAGCATCAAACTCTTCCAGTATAGGAGTAATTATCTTTCTCATTTCTATTGCAAGTAAAATTGTTCTTTTATTTTGTTCGTTCTCAATTGCTTGCTCCATCTCTATTGAATTTCCAGCACCATTTTGGCCATTATTAGTGGTGGCAATCTCAACAAGAGAAACCATTTTCAGTTTGCCTACATACTTTTCTAAACTATCAGACCCAAATAAAATTGTAAAAATCAAATTCGAATCAATAACGGGCATATCATAAGTAGCACCAATTCCATATTCATCATATCTCTTCCTGCGTTCAGGATCAGCAAGTATTTGATAAGCTTCGCCCAACTTTTGAAATTTATCTTTTGCGTCTGCATCGTCAGGATTTTTATCTGGATGGTATTGTTTTGCCTTCCTGTAATATTGCCGTCGAATTTCATCTGCATCTGCATTTGGCGAAACAGATAACAAATCATAATAAGTTGTATCTACAACATTTTTTGAATCCAAATTTATTGATTCTTTTTTATTATAATCGCCAGTTTCATAATTATCATTTTTTTGTGAATATTTTATTTCCTTTTCCTTAAGTCGCTGAATTTCATCATCTAACGAATAGTAATATTCGATCCACTGTCTGTTTTTTTTGTCCCATTTCCTCCCCTTATTACTTTCAGTTATGGCCTCTGGAGTATTCGCTACTCCCCTCGCCATTTGGTATCCGGCAACTCCAACAGCAGTTACAGGTAGTGCAACTGCTGCAACTAAACCAGCGCCCATTCCTTTGAAAAACCCAGATACACCTTCGGTAGCAGCTCCGACCACAGGTGCGGCGACTAATGTTGCAACACCAGCTGCAACACCCTTCCCCACTGTCTTCATTCCGCTGCTAAACCCTGCCATTGCATCTCTCGGTCGTCTTGTTGAAAACAAGCCACCCAAAACACCTTCATCGCTATATAATAAAGAGTTCATGTCTTCACCTGAAATATTCTTAGATCCTGACCGAATAGCCAGTTGATACCAAGAAGAAGTTGATTCATCAAATGAAGTACTTCCAGGCTCAATTTTAGAATATCTTTGGTTATAGGGCAGCTCCTCAATATTTGCCTCGGATTTGGATCTTTCTTCAGGCCTCTCATGCTCGACTATATTCGATGAAGTAGCATCTGACAAGAATGCATTATCTTTCACATTACTTCGTTCTTGCTCCATTATTATTATCTGATTAAATTACTAGTTACATTATGAAGTTTAGTTGAACTTGCAAAAAAACACTCACATTGGCGCCTAAGTATCATTATCTCGCAAGATTGTCACTAAATGCATGACTTGAAAAGATAATTACAAAAGATAATTAATTAAAAATCTTATCTATCTATAATAATCTAAAGTTTTCTGTTGATAATTACAATATCATCTATCGAAAGATCTCGTCCAATTAATAGTCTTTTGCTAATAGCTCTGTGTAAGCTCTATCAAAATTATACAGTAAATTTACATAGAAATAATCAGTAATCGACTTACAGATAACGTAAACGCTTCCCCCCTAGCTCTATCGTTTTGCTCGTCGAGAAGCTTGAATAAATCCATTAGCCACGTGTTTGGTGATTTTCCTTCATCAATGTGCCTAATGATAATCACATGAAACGTAGAATCTATTAATACTTACTTGATGAATCCTAATGGAATTTCTTCTTTTGATAAACTTGAATCCGAAAGAATGCTTTGCGCATTAACTAACAGGTTAATATATTCCTGGCTTGAAAGAAAAATGATTAATTTAAATTTTAAGTAATAAAACTTACACACCGTTTTTCAATTTGTTTGAACTATCTGTATTTTCATAGCTGCTAGAAATAACTATTTCGTTAGTAATAGTTGTTAAGTTTCTTATAATGTTAATGTAGCACTCTAAAAGAGGGTCTATGGATACCTTGTTCTCCATTCTTCCTATATTAATTCTGCAAATGGCTTAACTCTTGATATATTTTAATATACAAAAATTAATCGGCAAATTACTACGCGAAAAAAAACTTTTTATTCAGATATTTTTGATTTAATAAATTTCATAAAGCGCATAGAATATTTATCTGGTGGAACCGCTGAAATGCCGTTTGATGATCCAATAATGATCGCTTTGTAAAGTCTTTCAAACTTCTTAATGGTGCTCCAGGTTGAGAAAAAGTCAATAAATCCCAGGTAGTAAACTTTCTTTTGATCAGAAGAGAGAATTCCAACGAATTTTCTATTATTCTTATTTTCAATAAGAGACCTGATGTTCATGGCGTCATCCTGCACATAATGTATTCCAATCAGGAGCGAATAATCCATTATGTTATAAAGTTCAAAAAATTTACAGTCTACTTCTAGTTGCTTTAGCAAATCAATTTGATCTCGCTGATTAATGTGCAACATTTCCTTATTATTTTTCATGTCCAACTCTTTTAAAGCAATAGTCTTATCTTCCTGAAGAATTAAAGGCGTAGACCTTCCAATCCAGCTTCCCTTTATATCGTATCTTCTATGTATTTCAACGGGAGTATGAAAAATATTCTCCATTACAATAAAAAAAATTTTGTGTATCTTACTTTTCCTTAATATTGAATTGCCGTTACTCGAAATTTGTTCCCTAATTGTATTGAATGGTTGAAGTAGAGGCTTTTTAAATCTAAGAGCATGAAGCCCATATATTCTTGTTATTAAACTGCTTTGGTTACTTTTAATATGGTTAAAATACTTACTCAATATGCTTCTAAAGAACACTGCCGTCTTTTTTCCCACAGTTTTTATTAAAAATCTACCGTCTGTAGTATAATAAAAAAATGCACCAGACTTTCCTTCGCTACATAATTCATTCATTGAAGACAAATTTCCCAATACCATATTTCCCAATAACTGTTCTGGGCCAACACTTCTTACATATGATTCAGGAGAAATATTGCATATTTCGCGGATCTTTCTGAATACCATGGGATTATAATCAATAAACTGTACAGGTTTCATGAATCCTCTATAATCATTTGACTTTTGAATTAAAACATTTGATTTAGTGTTTGATTCCCTCGAAGTCCTGGGAATTATAAAAAACTTTTCTTTCATTATAAAGTCGTAATCTGCAACATCTCGGTTCGGTTCTGAATAAACTCTCCCAATTGCCAGCCTCATTCCAACCATCATATTCAATACTGTATTCCAACTTTCATGCCCAATGTAAACTGCATATCCCTTTGTTATTTTCACTACAGGAACATTTATACCACTTATCGTGGGTGTTTCCTTTTCAGAGTGAGAATTTTTGGACTTTATTGAAGATATATTTGCCCTGGAACCCTTCACTTTAATTTTGCTTGATGTCTTTGCCATATTTTGGAATCCTCCGCTAATATTGCTTCTGCGCCTATAAGTGTGTATCAAGGAGACTCGCTTCCGATTATTAGAACAATAGCTGTTCCTACTATAATCAAGGGTACTGCTCGACTTATGCATAAACGTTTTCTTAATCATTTCGCTTGCAGACATACGATGTTTAGTATTCGGAGCAACATTACCTTTATTAATGTACATTTTCTTTCGATTATAAACTTTTTTTTATTATTCCCCAATTAAAATTGTTATATGTTACGATTTGAGATGATGGCACCATATTCTGCAAAGAATAGATACTTTTTTTGTAAATTGAATCAAGCATCTCGATATTATTATTCAATACACTTTTAAGCAAGAGCATGTCATGATTAAATATTTGTACTATGCTATTAGTATCAGTAAAATTTTGAGCTTCAAACATATTTGTGTTTTTATTGATATCAAAAAGCATACAATTTAATAAATTATTTTCATTTGGGCTACGAATCCATTTTTCTAGAGTGTTAAGCGAATCAGTTGTCTCTTGTTTAATGTTTTTAATGTCCTCTAAAATATTAAAGACCTGTAGCTTCAGTCGAGAAGTAAACTCCTTTTCAATAGACTCGTTATACCCAACTCTATCAATTGGTAGCCTATTAAAAATATTAATTCCCTCGAATATTAACGGCGATTTCCTGTTTTCAATATCTAAGTCATAAGATTCAAGAATATTCGGGGTTATTATTCCAAAAAATGAGAGAAACTCTGGGGAGTCTTGAATAGCTGCTTTATAACTTTCAAAGTAGATTTTGGGTTCATTTTGTTCATCTTTCACCGTTGAATAGTCGTTGAAAAAATTTTTAATTTCTTGATCCGAGAAATTTAATATTTGCGGCCCAACAAGCATATATCTAGCATTATCAATTGCCCTAATAGATTTTAATAACTTCTCAAAGGTGATTCCATCACTCAAATTCATATAATTTTCTCCCTTGATTACCCTGTAGGAAAACCTTGCCTTTTCATCGAAATTATCGGAAATCATTATCGCTAGTGCTCTACCAAACTCGTAAAAATCAAGCAAGTTATTGTTATCAGTGTCCATTGCGTTAAAAATCATTTGAGAAAGAAGCCCATCATCTAGTAGCCCCAAAACGATTCTAAACCTCCGAATATCCATGAATCCTAGTGTGTGATGTCGAGATAAAATCAATTCAAATTTATTTTGGCATTTAATAATATATAAATATATATCATTATAGTTACAAAATACTAATATTAAAGAGCTAATAATAGAACTTACCATTATCTGAGTTTGAGATAAATGTATTGTAAAAATCCCTAATTTGTTTTGTGGATAGGTTTGTCTCATTTTGGATTTTTGTAAAAATGTCTTGTTTTAATTTGAAACTCGAACATTTCCTAAAGAAAATTTTGATTTTATGCATTTGTTCAAATAATAGTTACTATATATAGCATATCAAAAATCGAATGTACAACTTTCGATCAAACAGAATTATTAGATATGAATCAATACAAGTAAAAGATATTTGAAACTCACTGCGCGGGAGAAAAGTTCAGAAACATGTAAATATTTCGAGAAATTAAGAGAAAATGACAAACAATTATTTAAGTTAATAGTAGATATGCTACATCAAAATTTGTCACATTAAGTTCAAGTATATCACAATAGTTACTTTGTGTCATATCTGTTCGTAAGTGACGTTCTCTCTTCCTGAATTGTTTTGGATTTATTAAATTGAACTGGTTTTTTACTTGCAATAATGTGGTACTGGCCTTCGCCTCTTATCATAGCGTTTAGTGGTATCCTCACGGTTTGACTATTTACAAGCCACATTAGAGCTCTTCCAATGTAACTTGAAGAACTTTTGGAATTAACCTAATTTTCATTAGTTAAAAAAAAAAAAACATGTTTATGTAATGACTTACTTTAGATAAGAAAGGCTCTACTTCCGTCTTCAAAGAATAAATGACGTTGGTAGTAATATTGAATTGCTTAATAATTTGGAATCCAGTATTTGCAATTGTATCCTAATTTAGTATTGAACGAAGATTCCTTAATATTTTGCAAGCTTACCTTTATATCTGGCCAAGCAATTGTGGGTGAAATATCTGCAAAGAGCATCATTCCACCTGGTTTAAGTAAGTCAAAAACTCCCTTTACAAACTTGTCAAAATTTGGATAACAGTGAGCAGATTCAACATTCAACACAATATCAAAAGATTCAGGCGCAAAGTAATTTTCAAGTTCCATACTGCTTCCAACATAAAATACTTTATTTCCAGCAGGAATCAAATCATTCCTATATATTTGTCTGCATAATTCAATCCCCTGATCACTGATATCAATCCCAGCATAAGACATCGGCTCAGCAACACTGCAAACTACAACTGAGCCTCCTCCTCTTCCGCAGCCTACCTCTAAGATGGATTTACCTTTGAAGTCATCATCATAAGTAGATAGAACTGCTGTATAAAGCTGCACTGAGTTCCAAACATCATTAAAGTTTGGCGGGGACTCTTTCTTTAGCTTTTCCAATTTAGACTCGATAAATTTATCTAGCTCCGAATTTTCAGGAGGGCTATGAGGAGTTTTAATTGCATAGCCATAGTTCATAAATGAGACATCAATGTTAGAAGTGTACTGTAACTTTGTAAATAGTGAATTGCAAGCATTATAACAAAATCTCCAAAATGACGGAGCAATATTCAATAACGACTTAAGGTGCCAATAAGTTAGCCAAACGAAGGTTAGTATTGAATCAATTACTGTAAGTATTTTCATTTCTCCTAAAGCCCTAAGATCTGAGTAAATAATTATTAAAATTGATTCTTTACCAAAAAAAATGAATGTAAATGAAATATCCTAACTTGCTTGGAGCGATAAACAAGTCGAGTGATAACCCTCTTAAGTTTCGAAAAAAAAAAAACCGAACGCTTTTGTCAAAGTTCAAGTACGAGCAAAAACAACTTTCGTATTTTCGAAAAAAAAATTGTAAATATGTAGTTTCATTAAAGCACTAATGAATGTAATACAAAGTTATACTTTACATTTTATCAAATTAACTACTCATGCAACTTAAATATACCAACCAGACATAAATGTGTGGCCAAGAAGAGTATTAATGAATACAACATAGAGCTTACTATATTTTATTTTATCCTTAAGCCTCTGCAATTACCAATTGATAAAAATTTGCAAAAAGAAAGAACTTTCCCGCAAAAATTTTAACAGAAAACCACCTCACAATACGTTTAAAAATATGTCTATACGAATGAAAGTGAGGTAAAGTGAGAATTCTTAGAAAAAAATTCTTAATCCAGTTAGATTTTTCCTACGAAAAAATTTATGGGAAAAGTTTGGATGGTATGTTTTGCAAAAAAATAATAATATGCAAAATAGAAAATGAATCTTTCTCGTCCTGGATCATCTAAAGTTAGAACAAACGAGCATTTGAATTTTAATGTGAAAAACAAATTAAATAGAACAAAGATTACGGTGGTTGTCAGAAAACGACCTCTTACTGATAACGAAATCTCAAGGAATGATATTGATGTTGTAGAGGCTGTATGCGACGAAAATACTATTTATGTCCATGAATTGAAAACCAAAGTAGATTGTACTAAATATATAGACAAGCATTCATATACTTTTGATCGAGTATATAGTGAGCAAATCAACAATAGAGAACTATATGAAGATATTATACGTCCTTTAACTGAAAACATCTTTACCCCGGGATTTAAATGCTCCTGTTTTGCCTATGGCCAAACTGGAAGTGGAAAGACTTATACAATGATGGGAAGTGAAAATACGGCTTATTCTAATAGTTTGCAGAGGAGAACTGAACGTGAACTTGGAATTTTCGAACTAGCAGTTAATAATATTTTTGAGCTTCTTGAACAAAGCGAACATGAAAATAAAGAAGTTTATGTTTCGTTTTTCGAAATCTACTGCGACAAACTATATGATCTACTTAACAATCAAAAGCTTGTGAGCGCAATGGAAAACAGTAAACGTGAAGTAGTTGTTAAGGATCTAACTGAAAGATTGATAAAAACCCGGGAGGACTTGTTATCTGTGATCAGCAAAGGATTAGAATATAGAAGAACTGCCCAAAATAGTATGAATGATATGTCATCCAGATCTCACGCAATTCTGCAAATTGAAATTAGATCCAGAATTTTTTCTGTCACAAAAGAATCTACTCTTCAATCTCCCCTTTCTCCGAAATTCATTACATATGGGAAAATGGTATTTATTGACTTGGCAGGAAGTGAGAGGGGTGCAGACACAGTGCATAGCACAAGACAGACACAACAGGATGGAGCAGGGATTAATCGCTCTTTACTTGCTCTAAAGGAATGCATTCGAGCTCTACATGACCAACAAAGCAGCCATGTTCCTTTCAGACAATCAGAATTGACCAAGGTTTTAAAAGATGTATTTGTTGGAAATGCACACTCTGTTATGATTGCAAATATAGGCCCTTGTTACTCTTGTTCTGAACAAACTTTAAACACTCTTAGATATGCTCACAGGGTTAAAGAACTGAGGAAAAAGTCAGTTACCAGATCAGATACTTTTCATAGCGATAAATACTCTTCTAAGCATCCACTTTCTAGAAAAACAACTGCGCCTGCAAATATGTCTAAAAAAGATGCATCTTCCAGTAATGAAAGCCCAAGATCATGTACTGAAGAGGAATTTGAGGAATCTAATGCTGATACTGAGTTTAGAGAAGATGATTTCGAAATTAGCCAGGAAATGATCAAATACGGAAATGTTGTAGAGCGTAATTTAAGTCGATCGTCTCCAAACATGCCTAATGAAGAGCATCTGTCAATCAGAAATGAATCTCCACAAATCGAAAAATTATTTGGAAGAAGCAGTATTTTTAACATTCCTGGTATTGGCATTGTCAATACCGACACGATTCCGGAGGCTGATCTAAACAAATTAAAAAAATATTTGGGTGAATACTTTATTAAAAAACAAGAAGAACTTGCATCAAACCATGCAACACATTTGGGTGTGTTGTGTGAGTGTTTGAAGGAAGAATCGCTAATACTAAAAGACTTGTTAAAGAAAAACTATAGCAGAGAGAGCTCTAATGAATACATCCAAGAATTAAAAAGTTTGGTTACGAGGAAGTCAGAATCTTTGGAAAACCTAAAAAAAGAATTGGTAGAAATCGAAGAACTCATATCGATTATGGATACTATAGGAATCAGGTAACAAAAATTAATTGTTTGATTGTTAATTATAAGTAATATTCATCTTTAAAGGTTTAAATTACCCATCTAGTGAATTCCCACGTTTGTATATCTATTTTCAATTGTTAATTTATATGTTCTTACAATTATAGAATTAGGTAATTTAATTAAAAAAAATATTAAAATAGAAAGAGAAAAGTTAGAAATATCATATGCAAGTAGAGTTTTCTATAAATTGAAAGTTCGAGTGCACTTAATTTTTTCCATTATAGTACTTTTAAGTCAAGTATTAGTTCAACTTTTCTTATTTAACAAGCTGTCAGGAGACTGAAACCGAATCCTTTACTTAAATCCTTATTTTTATTATTAAAGCATAAATACAGCTCCAGAATCAGATTTTTTGTTAGAAAACTACCTTTACCAGTAGAAACCAGTAATAGATATTTCTACGAAAAAATTATTGATATCCAGACCAAATTTATGGAAGAGAGTGCCCAAATCTCCTATCAAGATTAAAAAGCCCAATTTATAATGCAATATAATGTAAGTTGTAAAAATTGCTTTTTAGAGCAGAATGAATCTAATGCCACAATATAGCAGGTGTGCATAAAAAAAAAACAGCGGCAATACTGATTAACCATTTTTTTAAAAATGTCGCTGTTCCAGCCGAGTAATCAAATCAAACTGACCAATGTTGCAGTTGTTCGCTATAAGTCTCATGGAAAAAGATTTGAAGTTGCGTGCTATAAAAATAAAATTCTGAATTGGAGAAGCGGAGTAGAATGGGATCTTGATGAAGTTTTACAGATTAGAACAATTTTCGCAAATGTCTCAAAAGGCCAAGTGGCGAATTCCGATGATTTAAATACCGTTTTTGGAACAAACAGCATTGATAATATTTGCAAAACTATTTTGAGTAAGGGTGAGATTCAAGTATCAGAAACAGAAAGAAGTTATATGCTAGACAAACAATTTACCGATATCTGTCACATGCTCAACAGAATGACTGTTAATCCAAAAAATAACTTGCCACTATCCGTAAAAATTATAGAATCTGAACTTAAAGATTCTGGATTTTCTGTATCATTAAATAAAACAACTAAGGAGCAAGCACTAAAAGCGTTTGACATATTAAAAAAGCGTATTCCTGATCAGATTGAAAGAGCTAAAATGATGCTAAAGTTGTCGGTAGATATTGTAAACAAACAGAATATAACTAAAAAGCTTAATGAATTTAATGTATTTCCTATCTCATCTGAAGAAAAACATAATACCTATAGCATTACGTTTCTTTGTGAGCCACGATATTATCGAGAAATAGATCAGTTGGATTGCAAATTACTCTTACTTGACTCAAATGTAAAAACTATTGACAAAAATTCAAATTTAGATAATCCAGAAGCTATTCAACTTGAACTTTCTAACAAAAGCGATATATTGTTTGATTCAATAACTACCGACCCCAGGCATATAATTGATAAAAAACTAGAAAAAACAGAAGTTAGTATTAAAGAAAATGCAAATAAATTTGTAAAACCGATTGTCTCGAGTTTGAATATAGAAGAAAGCAAACGTGAGATTAAGTCTAACATGCTTCTTTGTCGCAAATGTAATATTCAATTGATGGATCATAATGCGTTTAAGCAACATTACCGATCTGAATGGCATATTTTTAATACCAAAAGAAATGCAAGAAAAATGGAGCCGATTAGTGAGGAAGAATTTCTAGAGCTTCAGCAAGATATAAAGTTGGGATTTCTTGCAGTAGAATGACTTCAGCCCATTATTGCTGAAATTCAATATTAAAACTTAAGATTTATTTCTATATATTTTATAATAAGTTAGATCATTTTAATGAAACTTAGAAATAGAAAATAATTACATTTATATTTGATAATCAGTTTAGTTACTACACAATAAATCTATTCATTGAAAGGACTGTTTCATAATTTGTAGAAGTTATACAAAAAAAATTTTAGGAAAAGGATATTTGAACTATTGATTCAATCTCCGAGAAAATTTAAAAGCATAAATTTGTGGAAAGAAGTTTAAACACTGTCTTTGATTCAGTTTCATTGTCCGATTATTACTATTTCTAAACTATAGAGCTAAGAAATTTGAATCCACAGAGGAATTTCAGCCATCATACGCTTAACATCTAAAATTTGAAAATGTCAATTCTGTTTTATGTGAATTACTCTTTTTGCGTTTTGAAAAAGTTATAAAATTTACTATTCATCATAGAAAAATGTATCTGGCCACAAATGCATAATAGGCTCAAGTCTCAGCTCTAACACACTTGTTGGCAGAGTCAAAGAAAAATTGTTTAATACTTTAGGGTGAACAACGCCCATAATCCCAATAACAACTTGCTTATTTAACATTGTTTTTTCAATGTCAATACTCTTTAAACAGCTATTAAGTTCTACTTTTTGAATGGTAATTTTAACACTTCTAGTTGGTAGAAAAGAGGGGTCATTGACTTCGGAAAGTGAATACATACCAATAATATTTGGGTGTATTGAATTGGGTTCATTAAGTGAATATTCTGCAACAAGACCCAGCTTACTTAGTAATTGGTCTAAAAATCCGTGAATCTCCTCAAGCCCACTACCGCTTGAATTACAATATGCTATTGCCACTCGTTTATCATTCCTTGATCCGGATGGAGTATTATTATCCAAAATTACAACATCGCCCACTTCAAATATCTTTTGTGGAAGAGGCAAACTTTTGTTAGAAGCAATTGTTTTCAATAAAGATTGAATAAGTGTTGTTCTTAAAATTTCAAATTCACTTGTTTTTGCATCCTTAACTACAACTGGAGGGCAATTCAAGTTGTATTGTACCTCACTCTCGAATAAATTCTTTAACTTAATATTCTCAGTTCTAAATAAGCTTTCAAAGCAATCAGAGTGTTTGCAAAGAGCCCAGTTTAAAGACTCCGAAATTCCTAAAAGAGAGAGTTCACGCTTAACTTGTTCTGCCATCAAGTTTGATTTATCAAGTTCGTAAAAACGTGACTTTTTCAACTCAATGTTATTAAACCCAAAAGAAATTCCAATATCTTCAATTATATCAACAGGATGCAATATATCTGATCTGTTAATTGGAACAAAACACTTCAAAGATTCATTGTCTTTAATTATTTCTGAGTCTATCATCATTTTGCGAAGCAAACTCTGAGCAACTATTGGATCTAGAATTGGGTTGATACCAAGTAGATTTGATGCTTCAGATGCTTTAACCACAAATTCTAACCTCTCTACATTCGGGGTTACCACATGATAATTACCATTTGCTAAAACCTCGTATTTATGCGGAAATGGAGGATAGGTCGAGTGTTCGTATTCTACCTTAACAGGTTCAATCTCAAATTTATTTTTACAATACATTGAGAAAGAAGAAACGATTTGGTTTAAGACTATGGATGCTCTATTATAGTCTGTTGCGGTTACTTCAATAAAAACGTTTTTTGTATTTAATGTGATTTTGCTTTGACTACCATTTATTAGTGGAGGAACTGATAATACAATTCCATTAGAATCGGTAACAACAGGCAAAAATATTTCGTTTTCCACCAGTGAGACATATTTTTTTAGCTGCTGATGTTTGTTAAGTAAATCTAATAGTTGGTTTCCATCAACCTCCGCTGAGCCAATCAAAGGTACAAATTTAATTTCACTGTGTGCTTTTGCATCATAATAAAATGGCCCTTCGATCATATCAAGATCATGGGTACCAATAGATACCAAAGATCTCTTTCTGCAAATATTATTATGTAATTTTTCTTGATAATCGATAAAACTCCTATAAATATCTTCATTGAAGCTAAGATCTCTTAATATTGCGCATAAAATAAAGGGTCGTACTCTTGCTACATTTCTCTTTACAATGATCTTTTGATCATTTCCCTTGGGTTTCAAATTAAATAAAGGAATATTTGAGTTTCCTATAAAACAACCTAATGCGATTACAAGACCTTCTAAGCAGAGAATATCAGGTCTATTTGCAGGTATTTCAATCTTTGCTACATTATCTTTTATTTCCTCATCGAACTCTATGCAATCCAATTCCAGACCAAAGTTGAAGCAAACCTCATCTAACCACTCGCTGGTTACCTCCTTATTTAAATAAGAAGAAAGCACTCTTGTACTTACTGATACAACGGGCATCTTAACTCTAAACAAACTTAATAATTTTGGACACTAAATAAGAGAGAGCGGCACCTAGCAAATAATGAAACTATTTTGAGGTAACAGAGTTTTGTTTCATTTTCCATAACTGCCACATTCAGCAGGATTTATCACTAGTTACATACCGTCAGCTCAAAATCATCCCAAAGGTATATCAGAAGTTAAAAAAAAAATACTACAATAGGTACCAAGACATTAAAATTTCCCTATTTCCTAAAAAAAGCCGCTAAGCTCCTAGTTTCAATATGAATTTCTGTATAAATACAAGATTAAAAAGATTCGATGATATTAACCTATATTAATGAATTAAATATCTTCTATATCTACTCCTTCTGTTTCATCAAACTCAATTCCAACTTCATCGTACCCATCCTCGAAAATATCAGACTCATTGATCTTTGTAGTTTCAGGAATTTCGCCTTTAGATTTCAATGCTCTAGCCTCATCTGGAGTATACTTGAGAATAATATCGCCCTTTGAGTCTTGAAAGTCTCTGAGCGAAACTAATACAATATCACCAGGATTTACCCAAACTTTCTTTCTCATCTTGCCCCTAATGTGGCAAAGACGTTTCTGTCCATCAAAGCAATACGCATCAAGTCGTCCGTTTCCCAACATTCTTTGGACCTGGCCATATTCTTGTCCTTCCTCTTTGAATACCAACTCTCTCTTATCTCCCTCACTGTCATTTTTCCCTCTCCTACGATTTTTACCTCCTTTTCCTTTATTCTTCGGCATAATTTTTGGGAGAAAAAATTAAGTATATATTCGTAAAATAATTTATCTTTGCTTTATTTTACTCGATATATATAATACTGTATTAATTTAATAATTCAAAAAATTATGTTTGTTGAATTCTTAATTTAAATTAAATTTATAAATAATTTTAATTAGTTAAATATTTGTACAAATATGATTTTCTTAATTATATTAATAAATTTTTGTTAAAATATTAATAAAATATATAAATTAATTTTGAAAATTTGACGCCAAAAAAAATATAACGGGGTCGCAAATATACAGTAAATTTTAAAGATTCCAAATTATGGAAATATTTGAAAAAAAAATCAACTTTAATACTCTACCACTCAATAAAGTAAGAAGATGGATATCCTCAAAAACTGAACAAATTCTTGGAAAAGAAGATGAAATATTTATAGATTATTGCATTAATCAACTTGTATATAAGATTAGAAAGTCTGCAGCAGAAGAAGAATTACAAATATCGCCTAATGAGCTCATTAAGAATATTGAAGGATTTCTAGGTGAAAGAGCAATTGAATTTGTAAGTGAATTATGGGAATATATATCAAAATTTGCAGGAAACCCCATTAAAATTAAGACAAGCAAAAACCATAACTCACCAAGAAATGTTGCAATAAAAAAAAATATTTTGCGCTCAAGTGATATATATAATAGAGATAAAAACAGTCTGATCACAAAAAATTCAAACATAAATGAAAAGATTGCATGCTGTCACATTTATAAAGGCAATGCAAGCTATATAAGTGCAATGAATAATACTGAAGATAGCTCAAAATTCATTCCATTAACTTCTAGGCATTCAAAAGAAAACAAGAGAGCTAGATCTCTTAGTAGATCATTATCTCCGGATCTATATGAATCATATGGAATTAAAAGTTATAAATATGAGAAAATACAAAAAATGGAAGAAAATTCAATTATAGGTGGAATAAGTCGCTCAAAAGTTTATACGAATAAATCGGAAAAGAAAAGCGAAAGGTTGTCTAATATAAACAAACATATAACTTCCATAGATGAAAAACCTTCTCCCGATATAAATCCGTTGAATAATTATCAAGCTGCTCTCGCGGCTCTAACTTCTGAAAAAATGGAAGAGTATAATCTGAGGATGAAAGCATTAGAACTGTTTAAAGGAAAAAATCAAGCAAAAAATTTTAGATCAGAATCCGAAGAAATTCTGCGAGCTCGTGCTATTGAAAAATTTATAAAAAAGAAACCAAAAAATTAAAAAAATTTAGTTTCATTATCTCGAGAGTACTAATTTATAAGTTATTCTATTATTGTTTATAATTTTTTCTATAATTCGATAATAAAATTATTATATTCTATGTTTTTTCTAGAAAAAGTTGTAATTCTTTAATTTTTAATAAATAAATAAATATTAGGGGATTCCATATTTATTATACAATTTAAAACTGTCCCATGTATTGGATTAGATGGTTCATCTTTCTATTTATCATATATTCTTCAAGTAGAGACGTGGAAACAAAACCTGGAATTTCGGCATCACATGGTAAAATTATTATTTCCAGCACAAATCACCAGTATGACCATAGTCAAGTATCTTCAACTTCAAATGGAGTAAATGGAAGAACATTCATCCATGATAAAGGTTTAAATAACCAACCAAGGATTGAGCCTCCAATTTCTCCCAAGTTGTTGTGTCCAAAGGGTTACGATTTGGTTGATGGGAGTTGTTTTTTTTCTCACATTATTCCTGCAAACATTGAGTGTCCGGAGGGGTTTGAAGTACTTAAGACAGACCTTAGTGTAGAATGTATACACAAAACCTTAGTATCTGCGCAATTCAATTGCAAGAATGGAACTCCTCCAAAAATATTGGATAATAACGCATATTGTCCAACGGAAATAACCGAGAACCCATCAATAAATTGCCCTTCAGGTACTTTTCAGAAAGAAAATCAATGCATTATTATTGAATCAAAACCTCCAACTTTGAAGTGTTTGGATGGTTTTTCTTTGGATAACAATTCTAATTGCAAACAAGTCATTGAATTAAAGCCTTTACTAAACTGCCCTCCAGATACAGTATTAGAACAAACAACGATGACATGCGTTACAAAAGTTATTGTAGAACCTTTGGAGGTATGCCCACCTGGAGCAGTCCCAGTCAAATCTAAAGATCTTTCGGACATTAAAGGGTTACTGAACAGAATAGCAATAAATGAAGATAATAAATTTAGGAATTTGCAAGAAATCCCCACATTGGGGTCTCTTGATAAATACAAAAATAATTTATCTTCAGTCGAAGATAATATAAATAATTCTCAAAAAGATAGAAGTTCTTTTAATTATTTTAATGATCAGAAGCATAACAATAACAAGTTAGAAAATAAAGATTTTAATAACGAAAATAAAATCATTAATCCTGGATCAGGTAATATTAATGGCCAAATTAAATTGGCATCTAATACCTCAAATAAAAATAAAACAAATAATTCGGATTCTGTTTCAAATGTACGAGAACAGTTTTATGAAAATGAGAGGCCTATTGGGGTAAATCTTGGTCAGATTGATACATTTTATCAGGCACTGTATGATTCAAGTAGAGACTTGAAAAATAATGGTGGAATAATTAATGAATCATTAATTGGAGATGAAATAGTATGTTTAGTACTTCAGTTTACAAGCCCTAAGGTAGAGTGCCCTCCAGGACTTAGTCTTGGAGAAGATGGAATTTGCATTCATTCAGATATATTCACACCTAAAAAAACTTGTGAAGGCGGAATAGAGCCTGATAGTGATAATATGTGCGTAGTAGAAAAGTTACTTCCCGCAGAGGTTGAATGCCCAAAAGGTTTTACCTTAGAAATTATAACAGGTATGTGTATAAAAAGAGAAATAGAAGAACTTATTTGTCCGGAAGGAACAATACTAAATAGATCCTCACTGAAATGCGAATCTGATCCCAAATGCCCCGAAGGATTTACTTTGAATAACTCAACTATCAGTTGCGAATATGAGAAATCAGAACCTCCTCATCAGAAATGTCCTGAAGGGACTGAATATGAAGAATCTTCTAGCTCCTGTAAGGTGAAGGACGCACAGCTACCACTAATCATGTGCCCAGAGGGTTATGAGCAAAGAGGGGATGATTGCATTTTAGATAAAAGAATCCCTGCTTCTTATTACTGCCCATCAGATTATTACCAGACAAATAAAAATGATTGTGTTAAATGGTACCAGGATTACTTGCTTCAATGCCCTCCATTTTTAGACCTCAAGGATGAGATATTTGCTTATAGAACCGATCTAATTCCTCCGCCTGCGGCTGGGAGAGGACCTGTCCTTCCATATATGGAATTTGGAAGAAGATTACAGAAAATTTCTTACGAAAACTTTAATCAATTTTCGGAACAAAGAAATATAGATCAAACTAAAAATGTTACAAATAGGAGTGGGGTTGTCAATCTCAAAAACGCTAATAGTATAAATTCAAGAAAACAATATGATGAGTTAAGTTCATCAACTCCTATTATAATAAGAAGTTCAAAAACTAGAGGGATGGTCTGTTTTGGATGGGGAAAAAGATATAAAATGATTGTAAATTGTCCTGAAGGAACTACTTTGTTAAATGAGAAATGTATTGAAACCAAGTTAACTTCACCACAATTTTTCTGCACAAAAGGATATACATTTAATGAACTTGACTCAACGTGTATATATGAAGAAAAAGTTAATCCGAACATAGAGTGTCCTGCATATATGAATTTAACGTTCGCTAGTACTGGATCCCCTATTTGTATTGGAAGCAGGAGGGAACCTGCAGAAGTAAATTGTCCTGAAGGATTTGAATGGTTATCCGAGACACTGAATTGCCAATCACAGGAATTTTCACAGCCAAGAATTACATGTATTAAAGGGTATTCAATTGTAAAAGAAAGTACTGGAACTTTTTGTAAAAGAACTGATTCGATCAAGCCCACACCTAGCTGCCCACCAGAATATAGATACGACGACTTGAATAAAATTTGTATTTACGAAGTAAAACTTCATGAAGTGAGAGAACGAGATGAAAACTTAAGAAATTCAATTACAAACATTAGAACAAATCTGAATTTATAAAATTAATTCAAGATAGGATTTTTTTTTTCCATTTTTAGATAATTTTTCTAATCTTTCTATTTCCAATCTAAAAAATTGTTCAAATCTATTTTTTGAAAGCTTTTCCTCACCATTCATTAGAGCTTGGACTCTCGCAAGCATAATCCAAGTATGCAATGAAGTTGCATGAATTAAATTGCAAATATTTGATGTTTGCCTAATGTTCACAAATGTTTCCGCAATATAATCTTGTGTTTGCTCATCAAATTCTAACATATCAACACAACTGCCTACAATAGAAATAAACAATTTTAAAACAAAGGAGAAGTTTGCTTCAGAACAATTTGGAACCACGTTTCCAGATTTATTCTGGGGATTCAAAATACCATTATTTTCTTCAGCATATTTGGCATTCAAACTAATCGAAAGATTACTTTTATTTGCAAAAATACTCTTTTCATTACTAGTTAAAATGATGTAGTTTGATTCAGTCTTTATCGGGACTTTATAGTTCGTAAAACCATAGTTCACATATCCAAAATTAGTCAGTAATGAAATATTGGAAATATTTTCTAAGCCTTTTTCAGACAATTTTCCATCTTCAAGAGAAGTTTCATTAATTACGATTAAGTTTCTCAAAAGTGGAACTTGAAGAATTCCCGTAACAAATCTGTCCTCTTCAACATCAAAATATGGGGTTAAACGACCATTATTCAGGGTTGAAATATCGACATTTATCCAATTTAATCTTGGCAAATGGTTCAACAAAAATGAATTTAGCCTTTCAACAAACTCTTTATTACACATAGATATATGCAATACAATCTGAGGTAATTTTGAAATACAGTCTGAGATATTTTCTTCATATGCCTTAAACTCTAACTTTTGCCTACTACATATACATAACAAAATATACTCGGATAATAAATAGTTTCCATCACAAATTTCATTAGCAATATGTTCAATAGAGATATTGTATAAGTCTGAAATACCATTTAAATTAGGGCATTTATATTTTACTAATCTTTCAAGAAGCTTGCAAGTTCTAGATGGAGAATAAAACTCCCCAAGAAACCCATAATATTCTATTTCCTTGCAGAAAATCGAAGAAAAGTTTGATATACGCTTAAAAGAAATGACGTGTAGCACAAGTTTTCTTTGAGTTCTTTGGCTTAATTTGATTAATTTGTTATTGTATAGCTTCTCTTCCATCTCAGATAAATACTCGAAATTGTCTAAATCTTGGATTTCAACGGTAGTTAATATTTCTAAAAGTTCATTAATTTTTAGTTTGTTTGTAGTTCCTTGATTAATCTTTAATTTACTTGTAGTGCCAATCATGTAATCAAAGAAAGCCTTTCTAGTTTCAACTTCAATTAAAGAAATGCACTCAGGTAATTCTACGGTAAAATCGTAAGTCTTTACCATACATTCATCAAACTTGTGATAAACATTTGAAAAATAGTCTTGATCGTTTTCCTTTTCTACAAAGTTGTGATTCCAATGTAATCTATTTTCGAACGGAATTGGCACAAATCTGTATACGTTTCTGAAGCTATAGCTGTTGCCGTTCCTTTGGTTCTTTCGAGCCAAATTATTGCAACCGTAAAAAATATCAGAACTTGCAGGGCTTCCATGGTCAAATTCCTCATTTGAGATGAATAGTTCTTGCTCTTGAAAATACTCAATCATTCCCCTAGCTATAAAATAGCCCTTTATGGGCTGTTTAATTTTTTCATCAGAGATTAGCCTATTTATGTCGCATTTTCCATAATTTAATTGTTCAACAAATTTATTTAATAAATTTAACATTTATTTCTGAATATTTCGTACTCAAACATGAAAAAAACAATATAGGTAGCAGCGAAGAATAATCTAATTAAAATGTTTGGCAGAGAGCGAAATCAATAAAAAATATATTAAGTACTAACATGTTCAAATTCAGCATGTCAATTTGGGATGATCAAATTATAAGTAAAATACCGGTATGTAGGGCGTCTTGTCTATATATGAGACGGTCGCCACAATTAGCACTTGTATAGAGACGAAAGCGTAGTCGCATTTTTTGAACAACATAGCTTGAAAAGAAATTGTGTAAAGTTGATCTTAAGACAAATTAGCTCGAGTTGTATGCGAATTTTGTCGTACATTATTGGAGTAAATTGTTACACATTGGCGATTTTTCTCTATTCTGTCTCTTTGACGAGAGAAAATGGATCCGCTGTCTGCTAATCCTCGTAAGTTTAAAGTTTATGGGTGTGAGTAATATAAATTGTGTAGTTAAAATTGTCAACCTTGGTTGGTTCAATTTTCTCTGATCAAGTTGAGATTGATCTAATAGAGTGAATGATGGCAATTTTTGCGAGTCCTCAGCCATACATTCAATTTGACGTTTCTACTGTAATTTATTATTCATACCTTTCTTCTTTTACTTGATTTATTAAATAATTTAGGCAAAGTTTTTGTCGGAAATTTACCACCAGGCTATGCTGAACAGGATTTGAAAGATTTTTTTTCCAAGGTTGGTGAAATAAAGAAATTAGAGCTCAAGCAAAGGTTCTGCTTTATTGAATATGAAGATGAAACACAAGCAGAAGCAGCTCACCGAGAATTAGATGGGGTTGAATTTGGAGGACAAGTTATTGCTGTTCAACCTCACGATCCAATGGTTAGAAATAAGGAGACAAATGCTGCTAATAAGCCCCAATATAATCGACCATTACCTTCCGATGGCCGAGGACCTCCAAGAAAACACTTTCGTGTATGCGTTTTTAACTTAGATGATAACGCTTCGTGGAGAGATCTCAAAGACTATGGGAGGCAGATAGGCGAAGTCAATTACTCGGCAGTCTTCCATTATCAAGGGCAGAAAGTTGGAGTTGTAGAGTATCTAACTGTTGAGGAAATGAAGAGGGCACTAGAAGAGATACCTAATCTACCATTTCTGGGAAAATCTATCCGCGTGGAAGAAGATATTGGGCAGCTTGACCGTGAACTTGCAGCTGCAAACGGGTATGGCGCTAAGAGAAGATCACCGCCTCCATTTTCATCAGGGCCCTATAATACGGGAGGTAGAGCTCGCGGAAGATACCCTTCGCCTTCAAGGTTTAGAATGCGCAGCAGGTCTCCCAGACGCGATCCATATGATAGACGTGAACGCTCTCATCACTATCCTGATGACCGATATCGTAGAGGGTATGAAGACCGTATTCCACCACCAAGGGAGGACTACTATAGGAGGGATGAAGTAAGGGGCGGATACCCGGGAGAGAGATACCCCCCACCCCCATATGAAGACCCTAGAGAAAGATATATGCATGGGTCTGAACGCTTTGATGACAGGTATCCAGGGAGAGCGGTTCCGTTTGATAGGAGAAGCCCATCTCGCAGTGGAATAGGAGTTGGGCCAATTGGTGGGAATGGTAGTATGAACGTACAAAGGAGTGGTCATTATGGAGGCTCCACTAGAGGCTACTACAGAGATGATGATCGCGATCGAGAGCGTGATCGGGAGCGTGATCGCAGATCAGCCAATGATCAATATTCCAACTCTTATTATTTAAGGGATGATAGAGATCCTCCAGGTTCTAGACCATCGGGTGGATACGTATCTAGTGGAGTTCCATCTGGTGGCCGTCCGAACGTTGCATATTAATTTCTATTTTACCATTGGGACGGGTACATGGAGAATAATTGGCAATAATTATCGGATTTCTTGTTACTCCCTTGGCGCTTTCGGGGTGGAACAAGTATAATCTTTTAATTGAAAACGGTTGAGCTTTAATGGAGGTATTAATTAGCTCTAGCCAGTATGGCCAATTTTTTTTTTTAACTGGGACATTAAAACCTGAATAAAACCATTAATAGATTCCTCATGTTATTACAATATAATCGTGAATAAATGGCTTACATTCATATCTTTAATTAAATGCTATTACTAGCTCAGTGTTATCTGTGACTATATAGCTCTTGTTCAGCTGTTTTTCCCAACAGATTGGTTGATTTAATGCTGCTGAAATTTTATCTCTTTCTCCTTTTACTTGTTAACGTTTACTATAACCTCCTCAATAAGCCTTACGAGTTGTGGTGGTATTCTGGATATATTTATCTTGTCTACTTAGTGGAACGGTTGTTATCTTGCCTCTAAGTCGATTTATTTTGTGGTTGAGCTCTGCAATTGTTAGAATTCATTGGTGTGGACATTAATACTGGGTTATTCATGCAATGAAAAATATATTTCTAATTGGGCTAGATGTCAATTGAAATTCAGTAGTGGGGCAACAAGTCATACATAACATATAACGTAGGTTTGACGACAATAAATCGATAATACTGCGAATATGTACGGAATAAATAGTCTAAAATATTTTCGTATAATTACAGCTTGTGAATTATTCTTAAAATTAGCTAATTACCTAATTTCTACTTTTTTTTTGAAAACGGTTGAAATGGACTTGGTTGCACTTAGTTTGTGTTTTTCTTTCGACAGTGCCGGATTAAGTCTCAAATATGCGAATGGCTGCATTCCATTTTTTGCTATATCGCCTTGTGCATTCTTACTTTTGAATTCTTTCGCACTTTTAACAGTTATATGTTGCCTTCTTTTCTTTTGATTATCATTCTTTTTAGTGGACGTTCTTTTATAAAATTTAATACCTTCGCATTTTAATGGACTAAAGTTTAATTCTGGACTTTTGTTAATATCAATATTTGCTGGCCTGGATTTTTCATTGACAATAACTTTATTCAAAACTTTATCGAATTCTACAGTTCCGTCATCATCGTTGCAATGCCTGTTAGTTATTTTGTTTGAGATAGTGCACAGAATTCTAGATGACGCTTCTGAACTTAATAAATCTGTTGGGTTAACAAAATTTCCGTAGCCATCGTCAATAATTGTAAGAGATTTACTTGTATCTTTATGATAATTCGAAGTGCTGTGTTTTATTTGAGAGTTGTAACTCGTTTTGATTCCAAAGGAACTCTTCTTTCTACTTTCTGAGTCCTCATCACTTGAAATTATATCGTCGTATTCAATGTTATGGAAGAATTCTTGGTCTTTAAAGATCGATTCCTTCGTTTCGAGCTCATCAACTTCGTCGCATATGTTATTAAATATATCTTGATTATTTTTTCGTGCTTTTTTCCTGGATGTTTTATTCATTTCCCTTATTAGATATCTATATAACTGATTGTGCTCAAGAGGAAATACTTGAAAAGTCTTTTCCGCTCCAAACCTTTTAATTAATGAGATTAGGACTTTTCTAACATAAATACGGAATTTTAAAGAACATTGGTTATTCAGTATATTTGAAATAATATTCTGAGTATAGTTCCACATTAAATCAGCGTTTAGGCGTAAAAGAAATATTCGAATGCATTTTAGGCTATTAAAATAAATTAATGGATTGGCGTTATTTAGTGAATGAACGATGAAATTGATTATTAATTGCAAAATCGAATTGCCATGAGTTTGCAAACGATTCTGTATTACATCTCCATAATCAAAAATTATTCTAGATAATGAGATTATACATGAAATTTCTATGTAATCATTATTAATTTGGCCAGTGTTAATTTGAGAAAGTGTGATCATTTTTACGATAATAATCTCCAATAATTGATCATTTTCAATGCAGCATTCTATTAAGGATTTTAATAAAGTAATTGCATTTATTCTCACAGTAAAATTTGGTTCTCTAATACTAAATAAAATTTCTGGAATTAAATGGTTAATAATTTGATCCTTTCCAAAATATAGAGCAAACTCTTTTTCATCTATTTTTTTAATTAACTGCAGAAATACTCTTAAGCAACTCAATCTGTGTTTCAAAGAATTAACTGGGCATTTTCCACTGTCCAATGTTATGATTTTCCATATTTCTGAAAGCTGATCCTTTAAACCTAAAGGCGTACTAGTACGATCTCTAAGAGTCTCAAGGCCCACTTTGAGTCCTTTGTAAAGCCTTCTTAGTAATTGAGATCTTTCATTGAAGTAATTCTTAGATTCACGCGTTAATAAAACTTTTAATAACCGAAGAAAATAAGAAAGGATTGAATTGACCTTATCAAAACTAATGCGTTTAAACATAATTATTGCGACGTCTAATAGTGCAATAATTTTGCCACATGAAAGTGGTAATCTCGAGGATTCTACGCCTTGAGCGAGATTTTCCCAAACGATATAAAAGTTCTTTAAGTTCTTTTGTAAAACAGACTCATCGCAAAATGGCACAAGGTTTTGGATGCAAATTAAATAATGTTGAGATTCTTGTTCTTTTATTATATTTACCTGGCTTTCTCTAGCGTTTTCTGAATTACAGTTTAAGAATCTGACTATCAAAAGCGACAAAAATGTATTTGAATGCATATTTAAAGCTTTTGTGTTTTCTTTCCAAGTCTTCATTGCAACATAATATTTTCTATTGTCAATATTACTCATTTTTTTTGCATAGTAGAGTTCATCTTCATTATCATTTGAGAGACCGCGGCCAATAAAAGTTTGCCTAGAAATTCTTAAAAGGGCATTACATATATGGTCTCTCAAACCAGGTCTTTCCAATAATTGTATCATATACGACCTTAGGTTTCCATCCCTATTTCCAAATGTCTCAATAAAATCAAGTGGTTCATCAAAGAACCCAGGAAGCAAAGCCCAAACTTGTTCTTCAAGAATACTATAAAGTCTAGCATAATTAGGTTCTGCATCTTTGTATTTGGAACAATATTTATTGAGCTTTAGTGCTATTGGGAGGAGATTCTCAATAAAAAAAGAAAGTTCTGTTCTATTAATATGAACTCTGAGTAGAGGGAGTAACCAAGAATTGCTCTTTATTGCAAAATTATGATCTGCTAATTCAACATTATCAAATGATAAAGGCCTTTTCTTTAATACTAAATTTGGGCCGAATGCTCTTGTAATCGACCCTACAATTCGCCTAAGTTCTTCCTTTAGATTTGAAAGGTCTTTATATTCAAAAGATAAATAATTCGAGATACCACATAATGCAACTGACGCCATATCTAAAGTTTTGCAAATTACCTCTTGAAATAACTCTATCCCACGGCTCCTTTTAATTCTCAATAGTTCTATTGTATTGTAATAATAGTAAATGATTACTAATTCATCCCATGACTCAATCATGATTATCAGAAGCCTTAAGAGTTCTGGCAATGAAAGTTTATATCTATAGTCATCTAACATTGATGAACAAAGAGGTAGTAATTTTGTTATTATTAGCTCGAATAAAGCATATTTTTCAATGCTTTTTTCTAATTCAGGGTATTCTGTTATACTTTCCTTCGCCCTTAAAAATAGATCTATTAAAGAGTTTATAACTGTTGAGTGAATAGCGTTATCAGTTGTAAACATAAACTGCTTTAAAGAGTGAATGAATGTATCAATTAAGGCATCTATACCCATCTGTTGAATATCTTTTTCAAAAGTGTCAAATAATACGTATTTCAAACAGTTAATACAAGTTTCTAAATAAGTTTGTATCAACACAGCATCCCTTACTTCTTTAAAGTCACAGGTAAGATGTTCAAGTGTATATAAGGGAATCCAAATGTGCCTGGACTCAAATTTTAGTTTGTCTAATAAATTTACTTGATTTTTCAAGCATTTTAAAGCATAAATTGAGAAAAATCTGTATTGTTTCAAAGTACAGAGCTGTAACAAGGTATTTAAATATTCCTTGATTTGACTCTGATCAAGGAAATTAACCAGTGAAAAATATAGTTGATTTATTGGGATTAAGATTTGTTCATTATATTCTAAAGCAAACCCCTTGGATACATCCAACTGCCTTTGTCCATGAATGGATAAATAATGTAATGCTAATTTATGAATAGAAAGTAGAATGAGTGAGTTATCTTGAACCAGTTTTAATAAATCAATAATACAAATCTGGATCTGAATCTTTTGTTTTTCAGAGATACGGCTCTCTAGAAGAATTTCCATTAAATTTATAAACGTTTTGGGGCTTAGTTGGATACTATCAAAGGCTGAGCAGAATTGTTTCAATATAGAAGTGGCTTGATTCAATTCAATTTTTGCCTGACCGTTTTTTGAAATTAAAACTAAAATGCCAACTAATCGATTAATAATTACTTGCGAAATAGCTAAATAATTGGTTCCTAAAATGTTCACATCTAAAGTTCCCAAGATTCTCTTTTGTAGAGTTAATAGGCCAGTAAGTGTTTTCACATCTGCGTTCGCGTAGTAAATATTATCTAGTTTATTTCCTGAAAGAATGTTTTCAATTGCTTCAAAAGTCAGGTTAATAAATATAGGGACCGTACAAAATCCATTTCTGGAAAGAATTGACTCTTTAATAATTAAAAAGCTTTGATATGCTTCCAAATATGACTCTTTTTTAAGAGATAATGATTTAAGGCTCTCCTCTAGATCAAAAATGAGTGGATCCATAATAATTTATGCTTTAACTATATTTTAAAATTCAGATTCGGCACCAAAGGCATAATTTGAAAACCTTTTTTCTTCTACGAATTAAAACTTTAATCAGCCAGTTGGAGGTAAAATAATTAAATGGTTCTAATATTAGGGCAGCCAGGGCCTATACCGTTATGCATAACACGTCACGTCTACCGGTTAGTGCTGCCTTTACCGGTTTTTTACATTAAAGATAGTTTTTAAACGTTGAAATTCAAATAAAGCATTGTAGTTAACACAAATTTGTTTATTTTCCCAAGTCATATTTAAATATATTTTTAACAGGTTAACTATATTTTTAAGTTCATACTTTTCTTGATAAGCTTCAAGGTTATTAGTTATAAAAATGCCTAAGCTGCACGGGAGAAGAAAAAAAACAAAAACTCATAAAAAGGAACTTGTCGAGGAGGAACTTAAGTCTATTCCAAAATGTTTTGTATTAAGAAAGGGCAAAGTTGTTAAGCAGTTAAAAGGTTTAGTAATGGACTTAAGATATCTTATGTCTCCCTGGAGCGCAATTAAATTGCAGGAGAATAAGCACAACAAGATCAAGGATTTTGTCAGTATTGCAGGCCCATTGGGGATATCACATATTCTTGCAGTAAGCCAAACTGCTTCAGGTGCCTATATCAGATTAATTGTATTGCCTTCTGGGCCAACAGCAACATTTAAGATCGAAGATTTCAGCCTAATGCACGATATTAGATCTTCACAAAAAAGGCCTAGAAGTTGCAGTTCGGATTATTTAACATCTCCATTACTCGTATTAAATGGGATCAAGAATCTGCCTTCAAACGACTCTGCTAACCCCATACCTTTAAATTTACTTCAAACAATGATAAATGGGATGTTTCCTGCAATAGATTTGACAAAAATACGGATAAGATCTTGTAAAAGAGTTGTTCTTATCGAATATTGTAAAGATAGTGAATTATTTGAACTAAGACATTATGCAATTATACGCCGTCCAGCTGGAGTTTCAAAGCCAATTAAGAAATTACTATTAAAAACAAAAGACCAGAAACTTTACTCTATAGGGAGAGGGGATGATATGGCAGATTATGTTTTGTCTTCAGAAAATGGAGCTTGCGCCTCAGATAGCGAAGTTGATGATGAAGTAGAGGTAAAGATACCCACTTCAAGTGGGAACCGCGATGAAAATCAAATGGGTTTGTCGGAAAGAAGTGGTATTTATACAGGAAAAGTTTCTGTCTCATTAAAAGAGTTAGGTCCTAGAATATCAATGAGATTGGTTAAGGTAGTCGATGAAGTTTGTGATGGGGCTGTTATTTATCATCGTTTTGTTAGAAAGAGCAAGGACGAAATAAAAGAATTAGAAAAAAGGGAAATATTATTAAAAGAAAGAAGAAAAGAGGAAAATTCCCTATTGAATAGCTATAATGAAGACAATAATTCATGTAGAGGCACATGTGAGTAATAAGAAAGTAATATTTATATTGAAAAATTATTATATTTAGTACATGTTAATTAATGTTTGTAACTTATTTCAAAAAAAATTTACCAAATTTTCTGCGTAATTCACTCTTTTCTGAAACAGTTTTTCTGTATTTGTTAAACTGATCTACAATATTTGTATCATTACACCTGAATCTCTTTAAATATTCCCTTATGTCACCTGGTTGTAAGGCTGCTGCCTTTAATAAGTCAATAATTGAGTTGAGTTCGTTGTCATATGGATCACCTTTAAATATAGGGAGCACGATAGAGTTATCGTATTGAATATTTGCAGAATACGATTCATTATCAACAAGAATTACTCTATTTAGGTTTCTTCCAAGACGATTTAAGTTTTTGAATAGCTTACCATTAGTCTTTGAAAAGTGGTTTTTGTTCAAGATCCCAATTATGGGTAAATTCCATTTTTCCAGAACTTCATGAGGAATTGGGAATGATTCATCACTCCAAATCACAATTTCATAATAATTTTTAAGTATATTAAAAAACTTATCTACGCCAGGCCTTTTTACAATTCCCCAACCATTTTTTTTAGAATGGGTAATTTCACATATTAACCCACGTAGACCAAGCACAAGAGTAGGTAAATTTCTTGGGTATCCCAACTGTTCGAAGTCGGGTAACAGAGGCTCATCATCAGGTGGAACGAACCTATTAATTTGGTTTTGCAATAAGTCATAGCTCCAATCATTAAATCTCTCGAATTTATTGCATATATCGGAAAGACGTATTGACCTTTTCTTAGCAACAAAATACCCAAAATACATTGTAATTCCTATTCCAAGTAGATTTTTAGTAATAATCCTGTATAAGTTGAGCTTTGATACACTTTGATTTAAATTGTGAAAATTTCTAAAGTTGTTATTAAGCAAAATAAAGTATTTATCTCGATTTAGCTTCCGCTGGAAGTCGTAATAGAAACGCGAGTAAAGAAACCTGAGATCTAAGTTATTTACAAGAAAAGCTGAGTATTGCGGCGAAATTAATATATGTCGTTTGAAGCATTTTACAATGGTGTTTAGAAGCATCTAAATTTGTATAAACTAAAATATCAACAATAAACCCCCGCCAGGGAAAATCAATTAGCTAGCGGAACAATTTAAACATCTTAAAGTGAGGTGACAGGGTACTTCTATAACTTGGCTTTAAAAATAATGAAGACGATGATTCGACAGGCATTCAATATATTTCACTTACTATTGTTGCAATACATGTAGGAATACTTTCTGGCAACTCTACCCATAGTTTATGGATTACTTTCCTTGCTTTAAGATCAGATGAAACATTCCTTAAAGTTTTTTCATCCGGGCAATTAAGAACAACTTTTCTCATTTGGTTAATTTCTTTAAGATATTCTTTGACAGAGTCTTCTCCTAAATTTTCAAAAATAGCTGCAGAACTAAGTCAAATTAAATGTATTTAAGAAAAGGACAAAATATAAATTACGTAATATATAACTAACCTTGCATGACAAGCCTGAGCAATAATTGAACCGGCACTCCATCCAAGATCTGAACGAACTAGAATATATTGAATGATTTGTTCTTTCTGATCCATTTATTTAACTGAATTTATTTAATTTCGAACAGCTCCCGCTCAACCAAAACAAAAATTTTGATATATTACAAGACTATTGATAAATAGTCACAAATTTTTACTATAAGAGGAGTGTATCTTACAAAATATATGATTTCTTTCATTATTCCTTTATATTAGTGAATATTTTGTGGGATATCAAAATAATTGAATTTATGATGCAAGGCATTCGCCACAAAATTGATGATCATGAATCTGCTGATTATCATTTTTAACATAGAGTTGGTTACACTCTGAATGCTGGCTATTGCAGCATTTATGAGTATGAATTTCTCTTGGTACATGGCAGTTTATTTGTTGATTTTGTAAATGTTGATGTTGGATATACGACTGTGGTGGAACATATTGCTGGTTAGTGTCATTCGCATTTATCAAAATATTTGATTGAAATTCATTAATTGCCTTTTCTTGATCTGAAATTTATAAAAAAATCAAGATAATTTACGTAACAAATGAATCGAGAAATCATTAATCAAAATTTTGTTACTTTATAACTTACCTATGAATGACTTAGCTTTGGGTGTAAATCTATGGGAGGTTCTAAGAAGCGTCCACATCAGTATGAAAACTGCGACGAACAAAAAAATGGCTAAGGTAACAATAACTGGGACGATCCAGGGGGCCAACATATTTGTTTTAATTAGCACGAATCCTTTTCTGTTTCCTTCTAGTTACAATTGATCAGAGGATTACGTTGGGTAGACATAACGTATTTCTGACTTTATGTGATTTAGAGATTTAAAAAGGGGATAAATACTTTATGGAATAAATGAAAATTAATGGCAAAAATTTGTGTGATATTACTAATAATTGTAATGTACTAATAGAATTTTATTTTTAAACAGTTTAAATACTAAATTTAAACAGCTTCGTAAGTGAACGATCACATTTTCTAGAAAACTTTAAAACTCAATACTTGCATCTTGGACTTCAATAGAAATAGTATAACACCTTTTACTTTCATTAACACACCTCTCGAGCTTTGAAAGACATTTTAAATTTAGTCCTGCTTTTGCTTCTATACAATCTTGAAATAATATTATTGTCTGCTTCCAATGCGTAGGTTTGTTATAAGGTGATGTGGAAAGTATAGTGGTATTAGAGTTGTGAGCAGGGAATTCTATATCGAACCATACTATAAAGCCATGGACGAATTCTGTATCTTTTTTTACTTTAAGAGTAAACTGTGATTTAATAATATCAAGATCATTGATGTTTATTTTTAAGAGATCCAAACTTAATATACGCGCAAAGGAAAAGTTTTCAACGTTTTTTGGTTCTACGCCAAGTATCAAAGGCGACTTCAAGTAACTAGAATGTATTATCCTCCTCATTGAAGAGTAATCAAATCCTTGAATATTATTTATTCCTTCAATGTTTTTATACCAAAAATCTTCAATTTCTACTAATGATACATATAACGACGCTTTTTCAGGGAAAATTACGCCATGCTTAGAATTAAGCCATTTGTCTCTTGCAAAAATTACACTGTCAAGCATTCCTTCATGTAACAGATAGAAACCCATCCATTCAGAAACAATGATGTCAACTTGATTTACAGGGAGCTCAATTTCTTCTATAACCCCATGAATGACTTTCACAACCTCTGATAGTTCATTATCTTCTACGATTGTTTTTGCTAGAAATGATATATTGCTCCCATCTACAGCATATACTGCTTTAGCTCCGCATTTTGCTGCAAGCATAGACAATATTCCTGTTCCACATCCCACATCTAACACTATTTTTCCTTTGAACAACTCTTTGTTTTCCTCGAATGATCGTTTATAAGCTTCTACTCTCTCCACATCTTGAAGCATTAATTGATGAACCAAAAGATCATCATAGCTCCTCGAGTAAGTATCCAGAGTTGACATATTGACTTAAGTTAAGCATTTTTCATTGCCGGGGGTTAAGACAGAAATTTAATTGGCGGAATTTTCCCAAGTTTCAAAGGTTGAAATAAAAAAAGGTAAGTACTATTTACGATATAGGAGAGCCAATACTGACATCGTGAATATAATAGCCAGTGGATCTATATCGTTTGGTTGCAACCTAATCTATAGTTTTTTCAATTATTACTAAAATAGCGGGAGTTAAGTAATTGTGTCCACTGTGTGCCTATAAATTGGATTGTGGCGGTAGTGAATCTTGATCATGAGACAAGATTTAGCATACTCAGATTTGAAAGATTAAGGAAGTAAACCAAACTTGGTATTGCAATTAGTTGAGTAACGAGATACTAGTGGTAATAAGCAAAAATATATCGAACAGTTACTATTAGTAGTGCTAAAGCATAGATTTTTATAAATACAAGTGTATTTTTTTTTTTGCTAGTTAAGCTTTAAATCATTAAAAAATTAAGATGGGCAATTTATTCGGAAAGTGTGGCTGTAGGGATTTGACAATATGTAACCTAAATGTATTAAGACCTGCTCACTCTCAGGATCGTATTTATCGCAAAGAATATAAAGTTCCAAATTTTTTAATTGATCATGTTAACTTGGATATTAATATAAAAGACGACGTAACTGTTGTTTCTTCAGTAATAATCATGAGAAGAAATCCAAATTCATCTTTTAGAGGTGACTTATCATTGGATGGCGATTGCTTGAAACTTGTTTCAGTAAAACTGAACGGCATAATTTTAGAAAAGAGTCTGTATAAGGGTTACTTTCAACCCGATGGCCCTGATGGTAAGCTTGTTATTTCAAGTAATTTATTACCAAATAAAGATCAGCAGTTTACACTCGAGACAGTTGTTGAAATTTTTCCTGATAAAAATACCAAGAATATGGGATTGTATTATTCTGCAGGAGTTTATTCCACGCAGTGCGAATCGGATGGCTTCAGAAGGATAACATTTTTCTTAGATAGACCCGACGTAATGTGTAAGTTTAGGGTTAGAATTGAAGGAGATAAAACTAAATCTCCCGTATTGTTATCAAATGGAAATTTGCTAGAAAAAGGTGACGTTCAGGGCTCTGAAAATCGGCACTTTGCCATATTTGTGGATCCTTTTCCCAAACCTTGTTATCTTTTTGCGGTTGTTGCTGGAGTTTTGGGAAGATTGGAGGACAAGTTTATAACAAAGTCTGGAAAGACTGTCAGGCTTTTTGTGTACAGTGAGCCCAAATATGTAGATAGGTTGAGATTGGCAATGGAGTCCTTGAAGCTAGCAATGAAATGGGATGAAGACCGCTTTGGCTTGGAATATGATCTTGAAATTTTTAATATTGTAGCAGTTGAGTCTTTCAATTTTGGTGCAATGGAAAATAAGAGCTTGAACATTTTTAACTGCTCTTGTCTTCTAGCATCAGAGAATATCACCCCTGACTATTTTTTCACAAACATCCTTTCAACAGTTGGGCATGAGTACTTTCATAACTACACAGGTAATAGAGTTACGTGTAGAGATTGGTTCCAACTTACTTTGAAAGAAGGTTTGACAGTCTATAGAGACCAAGAGTTTTCTCGTGACTGTATTGATAGGTTATCTGAACAGTTAGGAGACATAGAGGTGTTGCGCAACTACCAGTTCCAGGAAGACTCGGGGCCGCTTGCACATCCTATTAGGCCAGATTCCATTGTTTCAACAAATAATTTATATACAAGCACAGTATATAGGAAGGGGGCAGAAGTTGTAAGGATGTATGAGACTATCCTTGGTCGTGAGGGATTCCGCAAAGGTATTGATCTTTACTTTGCTCGCCATGATGGCCAGGCAGTCACTTGTGATGACTTCAGAAAAGCTATGGAAGACGCTAATAATTATAATTTCACACAATTTGAGCGCTGGTACGACCAAGCTGGCACACCTGAAGTTGAGGTTGTTTCTATTGATCACAACAAAGCGGAGGGAACATGTTCAATTACACTTCGACAACGCTGTAGTCCTACTCCAGAGCAACCTAAAAAAAGACCATTTTATATTCCAGTTATAGTGGGGCTAATTGGAAAGGATTCATGCAAAGAAATAAGACAGTCGGAAACACTAATTCTCAAAGAACAGCAACAGACATTTATTCTAGATGGAGTTTGGGAGACACCAGTTGCATCGATCCTTAGGGGTTTCTCAGCGCCAGTAAATTTAAGGTTTAAAACACCTCGTTCAGATGAGGAGTTGGCATTTCTTTTTGCATTTGATACAGACGAATATAATCGTTTTGATGCAGCTCAAACATTATATAAAAAAATTCTGATCCAAGCATCTACCAACTCTTCACAAGAAATTTCGCCTAGTTCGGTAATAGAGAGCATTCTTTCACAAACTATTCTCAGTTGTTTTGAATCGTTTATTTCAAAAATTAAGACGTCTAAAAATCCAAATGGTACTGTTTCTCCAATGGTTGCGTCATACACGCTTAGAATCCCGAGTTATTCCCAAGTTTTGGCTTCTATTGCAGAACCAAACTTCGATTTTGTTGTCGAGTCTTTTAATGCATTAACAATTGCCTTTGCATCGAAGTTTAAGACTCAAATAGTAGATTTATTCCAAGTTCTTACTGAAGATTTGTCGGCGTTGCCTTCTCAGAGCCCATTCATTCATGGCAAAGGTGTAAATGTTGAAGCTATTGCAATCCGTAGATTATTAAATATTTTACTAGACTTTATTGCAAAACTTGATCCTAGCCTTGGCACTAAATTGGCTTTTGAGCAACACAATCGTTTTGATTATATGACAAGTAAGCTTGGTGCAATATCAGCACTACAAATAGCAGATCATAAATCCAGTGAATGTATTCAAGCTTTGGATTCTTTGTTACTTGCAACTTCAGATGACGTTTCGACCTTGAATCAATATTTCTCCATTCAGGCAAGTTGTCTTATCCCTGATAATGTTGAGCGTGTAATAAATATTTACTATTCTAACCCACAATTTATTAAACATCGTGAAAACCCAACAATCTTCTCCTCTTTGGTTGGCACTTTTGCATCGAATTTTGTTGCGTTCAACAGGAAAGATGGGCTTGGGTATTCTTTTGTTGCAGATGCGATAATTTTAATGGATAAAGTAAACCCAATGTCAGCTGCGTCTGTTTCGAGAGCATTTACAAAGGTCTTGAAACTTGATGAGGGAAGACGCAATCTTCTTAAGGAGAATGTCGTTAGAATACTTCAATCCCCCGGTTTATCGAAAGATACGTCTGAAATCCTAAATTCCATCGATTTTTGAGTTTCTATAAACTTTTAGAAAACACTTATAGGTCTTATTCTCTTAAATTTATTTCACTGTCTCTGACATTTCAGTATAATGTTTTGGAAGCAGGTAATGTCCTTATTTGGGGTCTCAGGAGGGAGTAGTTAATAGAAACTTATGGAGACCTAGATTTCGGATGAATAATTTGCGAGGATCAAACTTTGATTCTAGTTCCTATAATCTAATTATATTCGAGTCATGAAGATATAAGAAAAGAACTAAAAATGAGAATATAAGGTGATTAGTACCCAAAGACAGTTTTAACTGCTTAAAAACGATGTTACTAGAGTCTGAACATAGCCATTGTGGGATTTGACAATCTGTAAAAATGTGTTTTTATCGGCAAGCCCCAAATAAATGGACTTTAGTGTGCTTTGTAGAATAGGAAGAATATTCTCTGAAAAGCTCGATTTTGAGTCTAGAGCTGGCTGCATAGAATTTAACAAGTCAAAAAATGAATTGATACTAGAGGCACTCAGTGAAGTTGGATTGGTTTGAATAGCAAAGCAAATTCCTTGAACTGCATTAATTTTTTCTTGATCGTTACGAACATTAGTTAGTACCAAAAAAAACCGATCAGCACAAACCCCTAGTCTTCCTCCAACCCTCGAAGGTGCCACCACTGCAACTCTACCGATAGTAATACATGCATTAATTGCAAGGTTATCTATGTGTGAAGATGAATTACAAGACGTGGTTATTCTGGAAACGAGCATGTCAATTATATGTTCTAAAAAAGGTTCAATAACTGTGAAAATCTCTGGGAGATTTCCATACATAGCAATTTCTCCTATGGCCCAGGCTGCGTTGTTAGCTATACCAATATTGGGACTTGAAAGATTTAACACTAAAAGTTGCAGTAATGTAGGTAATAAAGGCTTTAAAAAATCCAAGTTGTCTCCTCCAAACTTAGCTATATCCCCTACACAAGCAAATACACTTTGTTTTATATTTGGATAACTTTCATCTTGGCAAAATATGAGAATGTAGTTGGCAAACCCATATCTTTTCAATGTTGGGATGGTAGGCTCCCTCACTGCTTCTACGATCGAACTAACCAAGTCTAGAGCGCATTCGGCAGTGTCAGGTACTGAATATGAAACTTCTTCTGAATTCTTTAAATTATTTAGAGCTGACATTAGAATGTTTTGAATACAGTGTTGCAATATTGAATCTGCAAATCCAGATGCCTTGTTCCCTACTACAGCAAAAATTTTTGCGATTGCATCCATCGAAGCAACTAAACATGGATGGTCTATAGGAAACGATTTCCATTTTGTAATAAGAAGTGGGACCAGGCTATTTTCAAATGTTGGGCTAAATACATTGGGACCAACTGAAAAACATAATGTAGAAATGGTGTCACATAAAATAAGCAAGTTCCTATATTGATATACGGTCAGTGCCCCAGATATAGTATTCACAATGTCATCAAGGAATGGTATAAGAGAAAGTGATTGAGCAGAATCCTCAATAAATGTAGCTGTAGCAGAGCAAGCTGCCTCTTCAACACGTTTATTAGGATCAAGCATTCTAGCTAATAGCGCACCAAAAGCGCTATTAAGAATTGGTTGGCCTTGCTGAAGCGCTAACCAAGGTGTGAATCTTGAGATGCACCAACACGAAATGCTCCTGATCAGTGGCTTAGAATTTGATGTAAGTTTAACCAAATAACTCAAGACTCTAGGTAAAAATGGTGATAGCCCTTTAATACAACCTCTAGCAATAGCGCCTAAGACCAAAATTGCACTCTCCTGCTTCTCCCAGTTGGGATCTTGGAGAGTTGCTTCAATTTTAGGCAATAGCTCTCCCAAAATTTCATCTCCGTATATTACCGATATGTGGTCCAGCGCAAGAGCTGAGGCTTTTCTTACTGTCCATTGGTTTCCCCATGCTCCGAGCTCTACCTCGTCATCGTTTGATTCAGAGTTATCCGTGCGTCCCTGATGAAACCTAGGGCCTATAGAGTGAAGGTCATCTTCAGTTTTGTCCTCAAAATGAGAAGGGTCCATTTCAATATAATCAAAATCTGTAAATATAGAATTTTCAAGTAAGCAAATGAGTAGTCGAGGTAGAAATGGTCTAAGAATATTTATTCCCTTTTCATTTCTAAGATACAATGGCCAAAACTCAAAACTTTCAAGCCGTAGATTATATGAATCACCGCTGGTCTCTTCGCAACAGCACAATACAAAATCAATAATTATATTAACTCCTGCTCCGTCAAGGATCACTCCAGGGTCATCCTCCAAAATTGTAATAATTCCCATTATAGATAGTAGTCTTATCTGCCTACTTTCCTGTTTTGCCAAAATACCAATTACTTGCCAATATTGCGTGAAAAAATCATGTAGAGCATTACCAGAACTAAAAAGGTGATATTGAGCATATAAAGTGATGCACTTGAAACTAAGATGTACTGCAGTCTCATTCTTACTTAGTATTAAATGCTCACCCTGAGATATTTGAAAAAGCTTGGGTAATATTAATTGTCTTGACGCGTCAAGAAAAGAAATGAGTCTTGGGTGAGTATGCTCCAATATACCTGAATTTTCACCCAAACAAGACTCCAACTCATCTTCGCATATTTTTATAAGACAATCAAATGCACCATCAATGCTATCATTTGTGGCCATATCTAACAACTGA
Source organism: Cryptosporidium hominis TU502 (assembly GCF_000006425.1). Classification (NCBI taxonomy): domain Eukaryota; phylum Apicomplexa; class Conoidasida; order Eucoccidiorida; family Cryptosporidiidae; genus Cryptosporidium; species Cryptosporidium hominis. Next base: position 53,023 of record NW_667461.1, read on the forward strand.
GACAAATGGCGAAGAGATTCTACCAGTAAAGGTTTTCCTTGTTCTGTATTAACAAATGTGGTAACAATTGTACCAGCAGTAGATCTGATTAACCTCTGGGAGTCATTTAATGCATTAAGAGATGTAACTTTGAGATAGTCTATATATTCAGAAGAAGAAGGTATTCCATATTGTACAAGATAGTTCTTTAATAAAAGCCCTGCCCTCTGACGCACATCTAAACCCTCACTATTCATACCAGAAAATATAAGAGCAAAGTAACATGGTGCATCAGGGCTATTTATTACAAAGGAATTCAAGGCATTAGTTACTTGGAGTTGTACACTACTATCAGAAGAATCAGCCTGTCTCAAAATAGACAACACTTCCCGGCATTTTGTTACATCATACTTCCAGGAAGACAACATCTGGGATCCTTCTCTTTAGTGGTTTTACTTATGCTGCCGATTTATTCCAGTTTTTATTTGACTAAATAATTATTCGAACCTATTATTTTACCATAAATTTAAGTGTGCCCCTTTTTGAACTTTTTTGTACGTTTCCTATTTAGCTTAACTTGTTTAGTACTTAGTTACTCTTAATTCAAACCCCTTTCTTATCCTTGATTCCTTAATCACAATTTCAGTTTTAATAGGTTTTGTCACAATCTCAATAAGGATATGTCCCGTCTATACTTACGTTAATTATTGTGATGTTAGTGAAGGTTGGGAAGGAACGAGGCGGCCTAAGTAATTAATTTATTTGCACCTAGGTGTGTTTACAGGCTCGTTAATGTGGGAATTATCAAGGCTTATAGCTTAGAAAATCAGATAAAATCTCAGTCCGATCTTGCTGGCATAGATTTGTTAAACTGCTTAATCACTTTTAAAAAAAGATATAGCGGACGGTAAAGATCCAGGAGAAACTAAATATCATTTCAGAAACAGGAACAATTAAATAGTATACAGTTAATACATAGCTCTTCCTCAATAGAGGATCAAGATAAAAACGCAAATATAATAATTCTTCTCAAAACCAAAACTCAATATTTATATTGCTTTGCAGGTTGCATTTAGGCGGGCAGTTCAGATTTTATTACAAATTAATTAAATTAACGTGAGTGTCTATCGTCAATTAAAATTACGTCTCGTATTGAGACAGATTACAGTTATTTATTAGTTAAAGTTATTTAATATTTTGTTTTGGAAAATAACGTTCTCTTGACAAAGTAATATTTATTGCAAAACATTATAAGCGCTGTAATTCCGATCAACTTAAATACTGTTTATATCTCATCAAGAACTTAAGGTATAATTTCGACAATAGTAGGAGAAACACTAGGCAAAACAAAAAAAGTAAAAGATGGTTAGATATGCTGTAAGACCTGATACTCCTTCCAAGAGTGTAATGTGCAAAGGTAGCGATCTTCGCGTTAGTTACAAGAATACATATGAGACAGCAACAGCCATCAAGGGAATGTATCTACTTGATGCTCGCCAATATCTATTGGATGTAATTGCAAAGAAAAGGTGCGTTCCATTCAGGAGATTCAATGGAGGTGTTGGTAGGACTGCGAAGGCAAATGAATTCAAGCTTACTCAAGGAAGATTTCCGGAGAAGTCATGTAGATTCCTTCTAGATCTTTTACAAAATGCAGAGAGTAACTGCGACATGAAAGGCTTGGATGTTGACCGTCTTATGCTCGTCTCTGTTGTAGTTACCCATGCTCCATTCAATAGAAGAAGGACCTTTAGAGCTCATGGACGTATTACTCCTTTCAAAAGCCAACCATGCAATATCCAGCTTATTTTTAAGGAGATAGACGATACTGTTGAACAACCAAAGAATATTGAAGGGCAGAAAGTTGTCAAACTTACAAAGAAACAATTAGCTCGCAGAAAATTACGTGTAGGTTCAAAAAATTAGTTTTTTTTTCATTATGAATCCCATTAAATTCATGAGGAACTTTACATTTATCATGTGGAACGACACAAAGTCGTTTTACTATATAATTTCTAGAATTGCGATATAATGGATTGGCTAGACTTAATTGTTGAAATTTTCTCGTTTTTTTTCGTTCTGAATGTCTCCTTTATCTTAGTTTTTATCTTGGAGTTGATTTATCGGCAGTTTGATGTAGACCTTTCTCTGTTGGTCCGAGTTTTGTAATAGAGGAGAAATGCGAGGGAAATTCTATACGATATTTTTTTTTTTGTAGGCCGAAATTCCTTATTTTTTTTATATAATAAAAACGAAGTTTCCGAGTTTATTCAGATTATTGTAGAAATCATTTAACTGACAATAAAATGACTAAGATAAATACAACATACAGAAACTCGTCGGGAAAATATTACTATTTCACGACTGCAATAAACTATACGAATGGAACACCACATATGGGGCACGCATATGAAATAGTAACTTCTGATATTCTTGTTAGAATTGCAAGGCTATTCGGCTTTAATACAAGATTTCAAACAGGAACTGATGAACATGGGCAAAAAATTGCAGCTACTGCAGAAAAAAAAGGCATATCTCCAAAAGAACTTTGCGATGAAAATGTAAAACAATTTAAAAATATGAATGAAAAACTTCAGATTAGTACGGACAGGTTTATTAGAACAACTGATACTGATCATTATGAATCATGTAAGGAGTTATGGAGACGTTGTGAGGCGAAAGGAGACATTTACCTTGGAAAGTATAATGGATGGTATAACGTAAGAGAAGAAAGTTTTATGACTGAATTAGAAGCAAAAATGCTAAATTATACTGACCCAATTTCGGGATTACCTTTAACAAAGATGGAAGAACCTTCGTACTTTTTCAGAATAACTAATTATCTTGAATCAATAAAAAACCACATTATTGACAATCCAGAATTTATACAGCCGGAATCGAGTAGAGAAAGTATATTAGCAAGGTTAGAGGCTCTTGGCAGCAATTCTGAGGACTTATCTATAAGTAGAGCTAGTTTTTCCTGGGGAGTTCCCGTTCCAAATGACCAGGAACATGTTATGTATGTTTGGTTTGATGCTCTAACAAATTATATTACTGGTTTGAAATGGGCTGATTTTGATAATGATCTTGAGGAAAATTCGTTATTTAACAAGTATTGGGAAAATACAGTTCATATCGTTGGTAAAGATATTACTTGGTTCCATTCCGTAATCTGGCCTGCGATGCTATTAAGTGTCGGACTTAGCTTGCCAAAAACAATTTTTGCTCATGGATTTGTTACCGCACCCGACGGTAAAAAAATGAGCAAGAGCTTGGGGAATGTTGTTGATCCATTCGAACAAATTGATAAAATGGGTTCTGATCCATTTAGATATTACTTGGCTAGAGAAGGGAGATTTGGGAATGATATTAAATATCAACCTTCTTCCGTTTTAGACTATAATAATGGTGAATTAGCTGATACTTATGGGAATCTTATTTCAAGAATTACAAATTTAACTCACAAATTTTGCCAGGGAGTTGCGCCTTCTTTATCTCAATCTTTATTGTTGGATAAACCAGTAGATATTGATAAAGTTTTCGAAGAATATTATTTGGCTTGGCATTGTTTCCGTATTGATGAGTGCACGCAAATAGCAATGGATTTGTCGAGGAATGTTAATAAGTTCCTTACTGACCACGCACCTTGGAACAAAGATAATGGCAAGTCTGATGAAGAGAGGATAGAAATTATTAGAATCGTATTGGAAGGTTCCTACTATATTTCAATTCTGCTTAGTCCATTTATTACTTTGGCATGTAAGGAGGTTTTCAATAGACTTGGAACTCCAGAGAAAATAATCCCAGAAGTTGATATAAACTATAATAACATTAAACCTGGCACGCCAATATTGATCGGTGAACCTCTATTTAAGAGAATTGTGAATAAGGAAGAAAAGACATTCGAAGAGCTTAAAGCAGAGAAAAAAGAAAGAGAGAAACAAAGAAGATCAGGAAATAAGAAATTAAGTGAAACTAAAGATAAGGGAAAATAGAGTTATTTAGTTAAATATATATAACTTTAATATAAATTGAAATAGTTTACTATAAATACCTAAACTCAATGCATTGGAAAGCTGATTAAAATTTTTATATCAAAATTTAAATTAAATAAAAAAATTCAAGTTAGAATTACGAGTGTTAATTTCCTAACATCCAGCTTTCTTGAGTCTGATTATTTTTTATTTTAAGGATGCTTGGCATAAAGGACAAACTGCGTTTCTGAGTAGCCACATGTCAATACAGTCATCGTGGAAAACATGGTTACAAGGAAGGCAACGAGCCATTTCAAATGATGAGAAGTCATTTAAACAAATGATACAATTATCCTGTAGAAATGAATGCTTGTTAAGCATTAATTCATTTTCTTTTAATTTTTTCCATTCAGAATATGTCTTCACAGGAAGGGATTCGAGCTTGTTAATTGTACACGCTCTTAATTTATTATCAGAATACTCACTTGAAACAACAGTAGGAAATATAAAGTAGAAGAAGCTGACCATAAATATTATCCTGAATGTACATATGAGCATTATAATTAAATATAGGGGCCATATTCCAGATCTACAGTCAACTTTAATAAGGTCCTTTAGTGAGTATAATGAACCGTTTCCCAGCAATAGGTATGATCTATGGCCAGTAATCAATGAGTAATCTGCCAATTGTGAATCGTTAAGACCTCCTACAAACTTTCTTGATTGACCTGAAAATGCTTCAACGTTTGGTCTTACTGATAAGATCCAATAAAATCCAAACATAAACCAAGTATAATATATAAACGATAATACTTTACCTATTTTCCATGCTCTATTTGTGGTTAGTCGCCTAACTGCTTGTAAAATTTGAATTACTCTTGTACTATTCGAATTCATTCTTTCTCTCTCTAGTATAATTTTGTAGTAAAACCTGAATATTCCCTGTAACATTTGAAGAGACCCATGAATTAATAACCAGATACATAGAAAAGGGCTATTGTTGAAATCTGATCTCCAATTCTTAAGTGTTAAGCCCGTCGAAATTAATCCAAGAGAAATGAAAGAGATCATTCCAATTAATAAATTGCACGAAAGAAACCAAATAGCTTTCTCTGGGTAATTACATACTAGTTGCATGAGAGAATCATCTGAAGCATGCTCTTGCTGGGGCATATTGTTTATGAGAGGATTATTCGAAAGCTGATTTATTCCTGAAACATAGTCGGAGTGACTGCTCGGTGTGATATTTGGAGTAGTTCTTCCGTAAATGCTTCTTAGTGAGCTTTCAGTTACAGGAGAAGATATTATTACATTGTCCTGGGTTCTAAATAGCGGTTGAATATTCAAATATTTTCTACACCAGATGTTTATTCTTTCTTTAACCAACATGATTTTGCAAATTGTTTTGTTGCTAAAGTTAGCCTTGCCGGTATTTTGTGTCAGGCTACGAAGAGCCACATGCTGTTTTTTATGGATGTAATAGGAGACATACCTTTTATAAATACCTAAATTATTATCCATTTCTTATTCGTAGTTATTTGTCTTATAACAATATAATATTACGAGGCCATATTAGTCAAGTAACGCATATATTAAATAAGTATTTCGACTAGCATTCAATATTACATGTACTGTATACACTTATGTCTATGAAATAAAAAGTCTACTTGTCTTTGTATCTAAAAAGGATATTTTGGATCTTAGAGTTTATTAATCTTCATCTCAAGTTTTTTATTTGGTTTTATTATATTTGTAATTAATTAAACTAAGTTTTGCAAAAAATTGTTGCATGTAAGTCATGCACGTAAATATTACGTAACTTTTTTGAATTACGCATTAATTGTAATATGATATAATTATTGCAATTAAAGGCATTTACAAAAAAATCTGTGCGGCGCCTTTACCGCCATGCATTAGTGTCTCCGTTACCGACTTCATATGGGCGGGAAATGTTAGTTGAGCAAAAGGAGAATATTAAAATAAACTATGTTAGGCATTACGTAGTGTAGTATCGTAAGTTAATTTGGAATTGTATATTATATAAATGGGACGGCGTCTCTGTAGTTTTCGGTTATATAAATTAAACAAATTAATATAATAAATCAAAATGACAATATTTGAATATTAATTGGCTATTCAAAAGTAATAACAATTAGTTGAAATATTAAATTTATTTATGGTACTGGCGGTTTGATAGACTTTCTTCAAACTGCAGAATAGGTAGGAATCACGAGAATATTTACTAAAGTCTGAGGAAGCATTGCCATTCCTCTTTAAAAGTGAATATAGTACGCAAGATATCGAAATTCAAGGTTGGGGAATACTTCGTTCTTTGTACGAATCTCAAGGTATTAATATTACAAATTAGTTTTATTTTAAACCGATATATAATTTCAGAAAATGTCTCCAAGAGTGACTTATCGCAGAAAGTGCCGTTACAATACCCCATCTAACAGAGTTCGTGTTGTAAAGACTCCAGGCGGTAGAAACTTGATTCAAAATATCGGAAAAGTATATTCGAGACCTAAATGTGGTGATTGCAAAAAGCCTTTGGCAGGGATTCCGGCATGTGCCCCATATGAAATGAAACACCTTAAAAAACGCGAGAGAACTGTTGCCCGTGCATATGGAGGAACTAAATGCCCAATGTGTGTTAGGCAGAGAATCCTAAGAGCATTCTTGCTTGAGGAACAAAAAGTTGTAAAGAGTGTAATTGCAGAGAAAGAGCAACAGAAAAAGAGTGAAGAGAAGCCAAAGGTTAACAAGAAGTCCGCAGGAAGTAAGCAAGCCTCATCCAAGAGGAAGTGAAGATCTTACATTTAGATAAATCTAACTTTACTAGTGTTAGTTTTTTATTTAATATTAATACTTTTTTCTTGGTTTATAGACCGGCTCCCTCCGGTTTTGGAGGTAGTTTATTCAACTCCTTCTTTATCACGTTTGAATCTGGAATTACGGAGTTCATTTTATTGCATGTAGCATCGCCTCCTTTTAAGTTCCCTTTTTTAGACGAATTTTTATTGGTGATTCTTTGTCTATATGCCATGTTTGGACTTTCTGATTTGATTGAACAATGAAGGCCAACCCTTCTCTTGCTAATTGGTAAGATCAAACAGCCATCATCTTTCCGAATACGATCGTTTTCGTCGTCGCTGTATATCTTCTCGAGCTCTTCATTATTTCTATTCTCTAGATTATTCAAAACAATCATCTCTTTAGCTCTTCTGAACTCGGTAAATCTTTTTTGCTTGAGTCTTTCAGCATAGTCCTTAATGTTTCTTCCAAAATCATTGGATGTTAAGTTATAAATATATTCATTTTCAGCCTTTTCCTGTATCGCTTCTTGGTATTCAATCTCCCAAAGCTTTATTACTGAACTCTTGGTTTCTATTATACTGTAAAGTCTCCAAATTTTTTTCCTGAGTTCCAACAAAGATCTTCTCAATGAAAGAAAAAAAGTAAATTCCTTGAAAATAGGTATCTCATCCATAAATATATTATGTGGGACTGGGTAATGCGAATAATATATTTCCTCATCAGAGTAATTTTGTAATATTAGACTCGAACCCAAGTCTATCCTTCGCCTGACTTCAGGTAACATTGAGCATAGTTTGAGTGTAATGCTGTGTTCTAAAGCTTCATAACGTGATAATTTTGCTAAATAGTATTTATATTGATATTGGTAATCCGATTGGTATGAATACACTTTGTTGCTTAGCTCTGAAAATGCTTTATAACGCACATTTAAGAGAATATTTGAAAGCTGAACTGGGTTTGCCTGAGAGATGGGCACTTTTTTCACATTATTTATTCCAAAAGAAAGTCCGCTATAACCTTGCATCTTATTGTTCGCCTGCTTTGCATATTAAAATCGACTCCCTTTTGTTTCATGTAATTATTGTTCAATTAGCATTTTAAAAATTCCAACAATGTAAAAAAATTGCCAGTATACCGCACAAACGTTTTTAGATCGCAATGCGATGAAGTCATTTTATAAAATGCCATTTATTAAAATTTAATGTGATTTTAGGCGGCTTGATCTGCGAAGTTTCTTGGGAGTTCCAATCTTAAATGGAACGCTTTCAATCCAGTTTTCATCGCTTCCCTCAGAAAGGTTTGAAGAAAAAGAATCTGAATCGCGTTTATAGTATTTTCTTACCAAATTTTCATCATTATGATCTATCAAGTCTGTTCTCGTGTTTGGATCTGCTAATTTTCTGATTTTTATTGAGCGATTTTTTTTAATTTCTTTCTCTTTAATTTGTTTACTTTGAGCCATTACTGGCACATTCCATATATAGTTGAGCTTTGTAGTGTTGTGATTCATTTTTATTCTGGAAAATAGATATGAAGGCGTTCTGAATTTGTACGTACTTTTTATGTAGTTCCAGTTATCAAATATATCTGTATTTTCTCTCAAGTATATTTCTGGGTTTTCTTTATTTAGAAAAAAATAGGAAATATGGAATTGAATCCCCTTGCAAATATCAGTAATATTAATGCTATGAATAAATAAATTGCTATTATCCGATATATAATTATATTTAGAGCCTATTTCTTCAAGAAATGCTATACAGTACACTCCCATTGCAGTAAGTTGTTCTAAAGCGATTTCATAACTTTTAAGCTTATCCTGTAGTTTATCATAAAAGATTTTTACAAAGCAATGAATGGAATTATTAATATATTCCAAATTGAAATTATTTGTTTTAGATATGTAATACAGGAAAACGGAAATAATACAATCAAGGACACAATATAGCTGGTTATATTTGATTGTTTTTGGATAAATTACAGAACCAATAAATATACTTACGGCTTCACTGATAGATTTCTCTATATCTATATAAACTTTTGAAGATTCCAGCTCTTTGCTGAGTTGTTG
>NW_666735.1:0-2272 GCF_000006425.1 Cryptosporidium hominis TU502
TTAGGTTTAGGTTTAGGTTTAGGGGGGGTTTAGGTTTAGGTTTAGGTTTAGGTTTTAGGTTTAGGTTTAGGTTTAGGTTTAGGTTTTAGGTTTAGGTTTAGGTTTTAGGTTTAGGTTTAGGGTTTAGGTTTAGGTTTAGGTTTAGGTTTAGGTTTAGGTTTAGGGGTTTAGGTTTAGGTTTTAGGGTTTAGGTTTAGGTTTAGGTTTAGGTTTTAGGTTTAGGGTTAGGTTTAGGTTTAGGTTTAGGGGTTTAGGTTTTAGGTTTAGGTTTAGGTTTAGGGTTTAGGTTTAGGGTTTAGGGGGTTTAGGTTTTAGGGTTAGGTTTTAGGTTTAGGTTTAGGTTTAGGTTTAGGTTTAGGTTTAGGTTTAGGTTTAGGTTTAGGGGTTTAGGGTTTAGGTTTAGGGTTTTAGGTTTAGGTTTAGGTTTAGGTTTAGGTTTAGGTTTAGGTTTTAGGTTTAGGTTTAGGTTATAGGTTTAGGGGGTTTAGGGTTTTAGGTTTAGGTTTAGGTTTAGGTTTAGGTTTAGGGGTTTAGGTTTTAGGGTTTAGGTTTTAGGTTTAGGTTTAGGTTTAGGGTTTAGGTTTAGGTTTAGGTTTAGGTTTAGGTTTTAGGTTTAGGTTTTAGGGGTTTAGTTTAGGTTTAGGGTTTAGGTTTAGGGGGTTTAGGTTTAGGTTTAGGTTTAGGTTTAGGTTTTAGGTTAGGTCTAGGTTTAGGTTTAGGTTAGGTTTAGGTTTAGGGGTTTTAGGTTTAGGTTTTAGGTTTAGGTTTAGGTTTAGGTTTAGGTTTAGGTTTAGGTTTAGGTTTAGGTTTAGGTTTAGGGTTTAGGGGGTTTAGGTTTAGGTTTAGGGTTTAGGGGGTTTAGGTTTAGGGGGTTTAGGTTTAGGTTTAGGTTTAGGTTTAGGTTTTAGGTTTAGGGTTTAGGTTTAGGTTTTAGGGTTTAGGGTTTAGGTTTAGGGTTTAGGATTTAGGTTTAGGTTTAGGTTTAGGTTTAGGTTTAGGGGTTTAGGTTTAGGTTTAGGTTTAGGTTTAGGTTTAGGTTTAGGTTTAGGTTTAGGTTTAGGTTTAGGTTTTAGGGTTTAGGGTTTAGGTTTAGGTTTAGGTTTTAGGTTTAGGTTTAGGGGTTTAGGTTTAGGTTTAGGTTTAGGTTTAGGGTTTAGGGTTTTAGGTTTAGGTTTAGGTTTAGGTTTAGGTTTAGGTTTAGGTTTAGGTTTAGGTTTAGGTTTAGGTTTAGGTTTAGGTTTAGGTTTAGGTTTAGGGTTTAGGGGTTTAGGTTAGGTTTAGGTTTAGGTTTAGGGTTTTAGGTTTAGGTTTAGGTTTAGGTTTTAGGTTTAGGTTTAGGTTTAGGTTTAGGTTTAGGTTTAGGTTTAGGTTTAGGTTTTAGGTTTTAGGTTTTAGGTTTAGGTTTAGGTTTAGGTTTAGGTTTAGGTTTAGGTTTAGGTTTAGGTTTAGGTTTAGGGTTTAGGTTTAGGTTTAGGTTTAGGTTTAGGGTTTAGGGTTTAGGTTTAGGTTTAGGTTTAGGTTTAGGGTTTTAGGTTTAGGTTTAGGTTTTAGGTTTTAGGTTTAGGTTTTAGGGTTTTAGGTTTAGGTTTAGGTTTAGGGTTTAGGTTTAGGTTTTAGGTTTAGGTTTAGGTTTAGGTTTAGGGTTTAGGTTTAGGTTTTAGGTTTAGGTTTAGGTTTAGGTTTAGGTTTAGGTTTAGGGTTTAGGGTTTTAGGTTTAGGTTTAGGTTTAGGGGGTTTAGGTTTAGGTTTAGGTTTAGGTTTAGGTTTAGGTTTAGGTTTAGGTTTAGGGTTTTAGGGTTTAGGTTTAGGTTTAGGTTTAGGTTTAGGTTTAGGTTTAGGTTTAGGGTTTAGGTTTAGGGTTAGGTTTAGGTTTAGGTTTTAGGTTTTAGGTTTAGGTTTTTTTAGGTTTAGGTTTAGGTTTAGGTTTAGGTTTAGGTTTAGGGTTTAGGTTTTAGGTTTAGGTTTAGGGTTTAGGTTTAGGTTTAGGTTTAGGGTTTTTAGGTTTAGGTTTAGGTTTAGGTTTAGGGGTTTTAGGTTTTAGGGTTTAGGGGTTTAGGTTTAGGTTTAGGTTTAGGTTTAGGGGTTTAGGGTTTAGGTTTAGGTTTAGGTTTAGGTTTAGGTTTAGGTTTAGGTTTTAGGTTTAGGGGTTTTAGGGTTTAGGGTTTAGGTTTAGGTTTAGGTTTAGGGGTTTAGGTTTAGGTTTAGGTTTAGGTTTAGGTTTAGGTTTTAGGTTTAGGTTTAGGTTTAGGGGTTTTTAGGTTTAGGTTTAGGT
>NW_666737.1:0-2276 GCF_000006425.1 Cryptosporidium hominis TU502
AACCCTAAAACCTAAAACTAAACCTAAACCTAAACCTAAAACCTAAACCTAAACCTAAACCCTAAACCCCTAAACCCTAAACCTAAACCTAAAAACCTAAAACCTAAACCTAAACCTAAACCTAAACCCTAAACCCTAAACCTAAACCTAAACCTAAACCTAAACCCCTAAAACCTAAACCTAAACCCTAAACCTAAACCCTAAACCTAAACCTAAACCTAACCTAAACCTAACCTAAACCTAAACCTAAACCTAAACCTAAACCTAAACCTAAACCTAAACCCTAAAACCCTAAACCCTAAAACCCCCCTAAACCTAAAACCTAAACCCTAAACCTAAACCTAAAACCTAAACCTAAACCTAAACCTAAACCCTAAACCTAAACCTAAACCTAAACCTAAAACCTAAACCTAAACCTAAACCTAAACCTAAACCTAAACCTAAAACCCTAAACCTAAACCCCTAAACCTATACCTAAACCTAAACCTAAACCTAGACCCTAAACCTAAACCTAAAACCTAAACCCTAAACCTAAACCTAAACCTAAACCTAAACCTAAACCTAAACCTAAACCTAAAACCTAAAACCCCTAAACCTAAAACCTAAACCCTAAAACCTAAACCTAAAACCCCTAAACCTAAAACCCCCCTAAAACCTAAACCTAAACCCTAAAACCTAAACCTAAAACCCTAAAACCTAAAAAACCTAAACCTAAACCTAAAACCCCTAAAACCCTAAAACCTAAACCTAAAACCCCTAAACCTAAACCCTAAACCTAAACCTAAACCTAAACCCTAAACCTAAACCTAAAACCTAAACCCCTAAACCCCTAAACCCCTAAACCTAAACCTAAACCCTAAACCTAAACCTAAACCTAAACCCTAAAACCCTAAACCTAAAACCTAAACCCCTAAACCTAAACCTAAACCCTAAACCTAAACCTAAACCTAAACCTAAAACCTAAACCTAAACCTAAACCTAAACCTAAACCTAAACCTAAAACCCTAAACCTAAACCCCTAAACCTAAACCTAAACCTAAACCTAAACCTAAACCCTAAACCTAAACCTAAACCTAAAACCTAAACCTAAACCCCTAAACCCCTAAACCCTAATTTTTATTTTAAAACCTAAAACCAAAACCCTAAACCTAAACCTAAACCTAAACCTAAACCCTAAACCTAAACCTAAACCCCCTAAACCTAAACCTAAACCTAAACCTAAACCTAAACCCTAAACCTAAACCTAAACCTAAACCTAAACCTAAACCCTAAACCTAACCCTAAAACCTAAACCTAAACCCTAAACCTAAACCTAAACCCTAAACCTAAACCCCTAAACCTAAACCTAAACCTAAACCTAAACCCTAAACCCTAAACCTAAACCTAAACCTAAACCTAAACCCCTAAACCTAAACCTAAACCTAAACCTAAACCTAAAACCTAAACCTAAACCTAACCTAAACCTAAACCTAAACCTAAACCTAAACCTAAACCCCTAAAACCTAAAAACCTAAAACCTAAAACCTAAACCTAAAACCTAAACCTAAAACCTAAAAAAAAACCCCCTAAACCTAAACCTAAACCTAAACCTAAAACCTAAACCTAAACCTAGACCTAAACCTAAACCTAAACCTAGAACCCTAAACCTAAACCCCTAAACCTAAACCTAAACCTAAACCTAAACCTAAACCCTAAACCTAAACCTAAACCTAAACCTAAACCTAAACCTAAACCTAAACCTAAACCTAAACCTAAACCTAAAACCTAAACCTAAAACCTAAACCCCTAAACCCTAAACCTAAACCTAAACCTAAACCCTAAACCTAAACCTAAAACCTAAACCTAAACCTAAACCCTAAACCTAACCTAAACCTAAACCCTAAACCTAAACCTAAACCTAAACCTAAACCTAAACCTAAACCTAAACCTAAACCTAAACCTAAACCCTAAACCTAAACCTAAAACCTAAACCGAAACCTAAAAACCTAAACCTAAACCTAAACCTAAACCTAAACCTAAAACCTAAACCTAAACCTAAACTAAACCTAAACCCTAAACCCTAAACCTAAACCTAAACCTAAACCTAAACCTAACCTAAACCTAAACCCCTAAACCTAAAACCTAAACCTAAACCTAAAAAAAAACCTAAACCTAAACCTAAACCTAAACCCCTAAACCTAAACCTAAACCTAAACCTAAACCTAAACCTAAACCCCTAAACCTAAAACCTAAACCTAAACCCTAAACCCTAAACCCTAAACCTAAACCTAAACCTC
>NW_666738.1:0-2277 GCF_000006425.1 Cryptosporidium hominis TU502
TTCATCATCTTGATCTTTTTTTTCTTCTTGAACGAGAAATGCAATTATTGTTTTTTTGTTGACTTTATTGGAGACTCTTTGCCATAAAACTAAGTCTCGAACAGTTAAAGTTTGTTTTTTTTCTTTAGGTTCAATAATATTTAATAGAAATGAACTATGACAAGTATCAGGATCATTTTCATATAGAACAAAATCGCATCCGTATTTACTTCCTTGTTGAACATAGTATCCATATTTAACCACTAAATCATGATAAATTAGTTTATAAATATTATCATCCTTAGCAAAGTTTTCTGGATATATGCATTTACTTGGCGAGAAGTTTGAAATTTGTTCTTGTTCTTGTTCTTGTTCATGGTTTTCATCAGAATTTATCTTTTTTGATTTTCTGTAATCCTTAACAAGATCATATTGATAATCCATTATTGCTATAGGTAATCCTAGATCAATATTTTGTTGACTATATTTAGGTAAAGTTCCAATAGGATTCAACAGAATCTTTTTTTCTTTCTTTAATTCTATAAGTTCTTCAAAGTCTACAGAAAGTTCTGCAACATTATTAATATCCATGTTTATTAATATTAAATATTGAATATATTGGTGGTCAGGAATTATTATTTAATATTATTNNTGAAGAAATTTAAACATTTGCAGGGAAATAAAATGAGAAATATAAAGAAAATTANGTTTTTTTTTTTTTATTAAAGCTCCATCTAATTCAAAAAAAAAAAATAATCTGATATTTATAGGGATTTATTCACTTTTCTTCTTTCTACAATAACATTTTCCTTTTTTTTTCGTTATTACACATAAAATTTATATTTATGATTCTTTTTTTTTTTTATTATTATAATACCACGCGCATTATTCTATTTTTGTACTTTTTTTTTACTTCAATGTTTAATAAAGTAAAAAGTGGAAGAGTAACCAAAATTTTGTATTTTTTTTTTTTTGCAAAGATAATACCAAAATTATTGCATATTTTGTGATTATATAGCAATTAGTTATTCATTTTGGATTTAATCACTTTCATTATCAGATTCTGCATCACTTTCTGCTTCCTCCATTTCTTCAATCTTTCTCAATAATTTTTTATGTTTTTCCTATAGAAAAAATAATTAATTGAAATAAAGAAAGTTAAAGAATGAGAAATAAATAAAAGAAAAAAGTAAAACTTAACTCATTAAATTCTAAATAATGAATTAAGCTTATCTTTATATTAATAAACTTACAATAGAATCCTGTAATATAACAGTTTGTTTCTCATCATAATTAATTCTGTCATATGGAGAAATTATATTTAATAACATATTTTGTTTCTTTGGATCCATAAATGTCTTAACAACTTCTTGAGCTTCTGATAATACATCATCCAAATTTCCTGATCCTGGCTCTAATATTACTGGATTATCAACATGTGTAACAATTACTCCTGCATTCTTAATTGCCTCAGGTTGAGTTATTGCAAGCTTTCTTAATTGTTTAATATCTGCTCCTAATGCGAAGAATGGATTTGTTGAAATCAATTTTCTCTGTTCTTCTATCGCTCTATGTAGATTAAATTCAATTCCAAAAACATTTCCCATCATTGTTCCTATTATTAAAAATAATACTAATGTATTTATTCTTTTACTTAATTTTACCATCCTTTTCTATTTCAATTTTTAACTCTTTACTTTTCAAATTATTTTTTTTTAATGAAAACAAAAAGAGGAACAAAATAATTATTAATTAATTATTTAATTAATCTTTTTCTTTTATTAATTTTTATTTAAAAAAAAAATGACCGATAATAACTATTACGTAATTATTTTTGATTTTTTTTTTTAACATGCATATACCGGTATAATACAAAATCATTTTGCATGCATTAAAAAAAATCATTACGTAATTAGCACGTAATTACCGGTATTGAATAACTA
The DNA here is from genome assembly GCF_000006425.1 of Cryptosporidium hominis TU502. Classification (NCBI taxonomy): domain Eukaryota; phylum Apicomplexa; class Conoidasida; order Eucoccidiorida; family Cryptosporidiidae; genus Cryptosporidium; species Cryptosporidium hominis. The sequence continues at coordinate 1,923 of NW_666738.1, forward strand.
TTTATTAACATTGCATGCAATTTCATAATTTTATTGGTTTCGCTCCCCCCCCCACACACACCCATTTAAAAATTTAGGTTTTCTTTATCTTTTTTTTATTTGAAATTTATTATAATCGATTAATAATACTTTAAAAGAGAAAACTTAATTAATATAAATAATAGAAATGTATTATAAATCAATAGAAAAAATATACTATTCCAATTTTATTAACTATTATTATCATTAATCTTGCCCACATGTCATTTTGACCTATTTCAATTAATAAATATTAATTTTATTTAGGCGGGAATTTCAATAATAATAATAGTAATATAATAATTAAATAAGTTTATTAGAACATTAATAATTGAGT
>NW_666751.1:0-2333 GCF_000006425.1 Cryptosporidium hominis TU502
TGCCGTCGATCTCCACCTTGTCATTGCCGAAGGCGCGCAGGCCCGCCTGGATGCGGACGACCTCCGCCGGGGCAAGGCTGGTGCCTGCCGTCAGCTTGTCGGCCGGGGTGGCCGATACGGTCTGGACGGTGGCTTTTTCGGCGTCGTGGCCGGGCTTGGCGGCCGGGATTGCAATGCTGGCAGTGGTGTCGCTGGCGCTGCCGACGGCGGGCTGGGCCGTCTCGATGCCCATATCGGCCGAGGCCTTGCGGTAGGCCTCGATGGCGGCGCGGGTACCCTTGCCGGCGAGGCCGTCGACCGCGCCGTTGTAGAAGCCGAGCGACAGCAGTTTCTGCTGCATCTTCGCCACTTCCGGATCGCCGCCGGGTGCCAGCACCGGCGTGCCGCCATTGCCGGCGGCATTGTTGATGGCCGCAGCGACCGGATCAGGATTGCCCTGCGGCACAGGAACCGAATTGACCTTGCGCACCGGCGCATCGACGGCGCTCTGCTTCTGCGGCGTGCCGAATACGCCGCCATCGTGCTTGATGGGCTTGAACACCAGTTCCGGCCGGGTGCGGAAGAACACGCCGTCATGCACCTGCGGCTGGTACCACAGCGCATTGGCGGAGATGAAGCCGAGGGTCACCAGAAAGGCCGTCGCGCCGNCGGTGATCGTCGGGGTGCGGGCAATCAGCCCGNCTGCCCCGATGGCGATACGGGCCATGTGGCCGCGCTTGGGGGCGCGGCGCTTTCGGCTGTCAGGCCGATTGCGGGCTTGGCGCATGCGAACCTCCTCACTGTCGCCGTCGGGCCCGGAATTCGACGATATTGACCGGTTCGCCCGGAACGGGCTCGATCCGCGGACCGGCGAGTGGAATGAGGACATTCACCCACCGTGCCCTCACTGGGACGGCTGCGGATGTCCATCTGGCCGCCATGCAGGCCGATCAGGCCCTTGACGGTGGCAAGGCCAAGGCCGGTGCCTTCGTGCCTGCGCGTGTAATCGTTCTGCACCTGGCGGAACGGCTGGCCGAGCGTCAGAAGATCCGCCTCGGCAATGCCGATGCCGGTATCGCTGACGGAGAAGGCCAGCATGTCGCCATGCAGCCCGGCGTCGATGGTCACCACGCCGCCGCTCTCGGTGAACTTGACCGCATTGGACACCAGGTTGATCAGCACCTGCTGGATGGCGCGCTGGTCGGCAACAACAATGCCGATGTTGCGGCTGACGCGGTCGCACAGCGTCACGTTCTTCTGCGAGGCCTGATGCGCCATCATGTCATGCACCATGGTGACCGCATCCTTGAAGGCGAAGGGCTCGGCCATGATCGGGTAGGTTCCGGCCTCGATCTTGNGATACGTCGAGGATGGCATTGACAACGGAGAGCAGGTGCGTGCCGGACTGATGCACCAGCTCGACATATTCGCGCTGGCGCGCATCGGGCAGCTTGCCACAATTTCCTGCAGCAGCACATCGGAAAAGCCGATGATGGAATTGAGCGGGGTGCGCAGCTCATGGCTGACCGAAGCAAGGAAGCGGCCCTTGGTAACCTCGGCTGTCTCAACCTGGGTGCGCGCGGCATCGAGCGCAAAACGGTCGGCAACGACGCCGGAAATATCCGTTGCCACGATGACGAAGCCATTGTCCCGGCTCTGCGGCACGCCGGAAAGGCGATAGGTGGCAAAGCGCACGGTATGCGCCGGTTTCGCCGCATCGCCCGGTGCAACGCAGCGCAGCTTTATCTCCGCCGCCGTGGCGGCCGTCCCGCTGCGCAAATCCGACAGGAATGCCAGGAAATGCACGCGGTCCGAAACGTGCACACGGTCGACCAGCGCCGTGCCGATCAGCAGGCTGCGGGCTACGCCGAAATGCTCCTGCGCCTTGCAGGACAATGCCGTGATCATGCCGTCGCGGCCAAGCCCGATCACCACGCCGTCAACGGCGCTCTCCAGATCGGCGACACGGTCGTCGCGGCGCGCTTCCTGACCGCGCGCCACCAGCGCACCGGCGGAACGGACCAGCAGCGTTGCCCCGTAGGCGAGCGCGGCCAGCAGGGAGAATGCCGTCAGCGTGACGTTGCCGCCCATCCACACGGACACGCCGAGGAGGACGGCAAGCACCGCCGCGGCAATGCCGCCTGAGAGGACAAGCGCCTTTTGCGAGCGCATGACGAACCAGGCTTCGAGCGGGATCGCCGCGCCCATGATCCAGAGCAGGAGATTGGCGGACGGCGCCATGACGGCGATCAGCGCGATGGCAGCGCCGTAGGATGCCAGCGCAGCCAGACCCAGCCGGGTGCTATTGCGAACCAGCGAGAGCGTTCCGCAGAAAATCATCGGCAGGGCAAAAA
>NW_666794.1:0-2698 GCF_000006425.1 Cryptosporidium hominis TU502
AACCCCTAAACCCCTAAACCCTAAACCCCTAAACCTAAAACCTAAACCTAAACCTAAACCTAAACCTAAACCTAAACCTAAACCTAAACCTAAACCTAAAACCTAAACCTAAAACCTAAACCTAAACCTAACCTAAACCTAAACCTAAACCTAAACCTAAACCTAAACCTAAAACCCTAAACCTAAACCTAAACCTAAACCCTAAACCTAAAACCTAAACCTAAACCCTAAACCCCTAAACCTAAACCTAAACCCCTAAACCCCTAAACCTAAACCTAAACCCTAAACCTAAACCTAAACCTAAACCCCTAAACCTAAAACCTAAACCTAAACCTAACCCTAAAACCTAAACCTAAACCTAAACCTAAACCTAAACCTAAACCTTAAACCTAAACCTAAACCTAAACCCTAAACCCTAAACCTAAACCTAAACCTAAACCTAAACCTAAAACCCTAAAACCTAAACCTAAACCTAAACCTAAACCTAAACCTAAACCCTAAACCCTAAACCTAAACCTAAACCTAAACCTAAACCTAAACCTAAAACCTAAACCCCTAAACCTAAACCTAAACCTAAACCTAAACCTAAACCCCCTAAACCTAAACCTAAACCTAAACCTAAACCTAAACCTAAACCTAAACCTAAACCCTAAACCTAAACCTAAACCTAAACCTAAACCTAAACCTAAACCTAAACCTAAACCTAAACCTAAACCCTAAACCCTAAACCCCTAAACCTAAACCCCTAAACCTAAACCTAAACCTAAACCTAAAACCCTAAAACCTAAACCTAAACCTAAACCTAAACCTAAAACCTAAACCTAAACCTAAACCTAAACCTAAACCTAAACCCTAAAACCCCTAAACCTAAACCTAAACCTAAACCTAAACCTAAACCTAAACCTAAACCTAAACCTAAACCTAAACCTAAACCTAAACCTAAACCCCTAAACCTAAACCCTAAACCTAAAACCCTAAACCCTAAACCTAAACCTAAAACCTAAAACCCTAAAACCTAAACCCCCTAAAACCTAAACCTAAACCTAAACCTAAACCTAAACCCTAAACCTAACCCCTAAACCTAAACCTAAACCTAAACCCTAAACCTAAACCTAAACCTAAAACCTAAAACCTAAACCCTAAACCTAAAACCTAAACCTAAACCTAAAACCTAAACCCTAAACCCCTAAACCTAAACCTAAACCTAAACCTAAACCTAAAACCTAAACCTAAACCTAAACCCTAAACCTAAAAACCTAAACCTAAACCTAAACCCCTAAAAACCTAAACCCTAAACCTAAACCTAAACCTAAAACCTAAACCCCTAAACCTAAAAACCTAAACCTAAACCCTAAACCCCCTAAACCCTAAACCTAAACCTAAACCTAAAACCTAAAACCTAAACCTAAACCCTAAACCTAAACCTAAAACCTAAAACCTAAACCTAAACCTAAACCCTAAACCCTAAACCCTAAACCTAAACCTAAACCTAAACCTAAACCTAAACCTAAAACCTAAAACCCTAAACCTAAACCTAAACCCTAAACCTAAACCTAAACCCTAAACCTAAACCTAAACCTAAACCTAAACCTAAACCTAAACCTAAACCTAAACCCTAAAACCTAAACCTAAACCTAAACCTAAACCTAAACCTAAACCCTAAACCCTAAAACCTAAACCTAAACCTAAACCTAAACCTAAACCTAAACCTAAACCTAAACCTAAACCTAAACCTAAACCCCTAAACCTAAAACCTAAACCTAAACCTAAAAAAAAACCTAAACCTAAACCTAAACCTAAACCCCTAAACCTAAAACCTAAACCTAAACCTAAACCTAAACCTAAACCCCTAAACCCTAAAAAAACCTAAAACCTAAACCTAAACCTAAACCTAAACCTAAACCCTAAAACCTAAAACCTAAACCCTAAACCTAAACCCTAAACCTAAACCTAAACCTAAACCTAAACCTAAACCTAAACCTAAAACCTAAACCTAAACCCTAAACCTAAAACCTAAAACCTAAACCCTAAACCTAAACCTAAACCTAAACCTAAACCCTAAACCTAAACCTAAAACCCCTAAAACCTAAACCCTAAACCTAAACCTAAACCCTAAAACCCTAAACCTAAACCTAAACCTAAACCTAAAAACCCCTAAACCCTAAAACCCTAAAACCCTTAAACCTAAACCTAAACCTAAAACCTAAAACCTAAACCTAAAACCCCTAAACCTAAAACCTAAACCCTAAACCTAAACCCTAAACCTAAACCTAAACCTAAACCCTAAACCTAAACCTAAAACCTAAACCTAAACCTAAACCCCTAAACCTAAACCTAAACCTAAACCCTAAACCTAAACCTAAACCTAAACCCTAAACCTAAGACCTAAAACCTAAACCTAAACCTAAACCCTAAACCTAAACCTAAACCTAAACCTAAACCTAAAACCTAAAAAACCTAAACCTAAACCTAAAACCTAAACCTAAAAAACCTAAACCTAAACCTAAACCTAAACCTAAAACCTAAAACCTAAACCTAAAACCTAAACCTAAAACCTAAAACCTAAACCTAAACCCTAAACCTAAACCCTAAACCTAAAACCTAACCCCTAAACCTAAAACCTAAACCCTAAAACCTAAACCTAAACCTAAAACCTAAACCTAAACCCCCTAAACCTAAAACCTAAAAACCTAAAACC
>NW_666809.1:0-2808 GCF_000006425.1 Cryptosporidium hominis TU502
TTAGTTATTTAAAATAGTACTAATATATTTAATAATTAATATTTAAAAAAAAAAAAAAAAAAATTATTTCTAAAGTGTGATATAATTAGTTATTTAAAATAGTACTAATATATTTAATAATTAATATTTAAAAAAAAAAAAAAAAAAATTATTTCTAAAGTGTGATATAATTAGTTATTTAAAATAGTACTAATATATTTAATAATTAATATTTAAAAAAAAAAAAAAAAAAAGAAAATTATAAATTTTTGTGTTATTATTATTATCGTAATTTCTATTATTGTCATTACTTAATATTATTATTAACTATCTCTATCAAAATTATTTCTATTATTTTAATTATTTCCTGATTTTACTAATATATTTACTATGATAATGATGATAATTATTGATAATGATGATAATTATTGATAATGATGAGATTATGATTATTATGATAATGATTATTATTATTATTATTATTATTTTATGATTATTATTATTAGTACTAGTATCATTATTACTATTTTCTATAAATGAAATATTTATTTATTTATTATTTTTTTTTTTTTTTAAATGTTTATTTTTTTGATTAGCATTAATATAATTAAAATCATTATTATCATGATTACTACTTTCATTTTAACCTTTATTTTCTCTTTTTATACCCTTGTTACTTACTTTTATTAGTTATATTATTATTACTTCTATAGTCATAGTTTATGAATTTTTCCTATAAGAATGATTTCTATTAATAGTATTACTTCTATATGACGTATGTATTACCCCTATAAGAATGATTTCTATTAATAGTATTACTTCCATATGACGTATGTATTACCCCTATAAGAATGATTTCTATTAACAGTATTACTTCCATATGACGTATGTATTACCCCTATAAGAATGATTTCTATTAACAGTATTACTTCCATATGACGTATGTATTACCCCTATAAGAATGATTTCTATTAATAGTATTACTTCCATAATAATGGCGTATGTATTATCCCTATAAGAATGATTTCTATTAATAGTATTACTTCTATATGATGTATGTATTACCCCTATAAGAATGATTTCTATTAACAGTATTACTTCCATATGACGTATGTATTACCCCTATAAGAATGATTTCTATTAATAGTATTACTTCCATAATAATGGCGTATGTATTATCCCTATAAGAATGATTTCTATTAATAGTATTACTTCTATATGATGTATGTATTACCCCTATAAGAATGATTTCTATTAACAGTATCACTTTCATAATACTGGTGGCCTTTATTTCCACTATAATTATTATTTCTATTAACAGTATTATATTACTATAATAATCATAATGCATGTATTACCCCTATAATTATTATTTCTATCAAATATTATTATAATATCATAATAATCATAATATATATTATTACCCTTATAAATATTATTTCTATTAATATCACAACTACCATCATTTTCATTTTTTTTTTTTTTATTACCTACTATTTTATCTTTAATAATATATTCTTAATTTTTTCTTTAATTTAAAACTTTTATATGAAATTAATTGAAAAAAAAAAAGAAAAAAAAAAAAAAAAAAAATAATAATAATAATAATAATAACAATAAATAATATAATATATTTAAAAAAAAAAAAAAAAAATTAAATTAAATAATAAATATTAAAAAAAGAATTAATTAATCAAATATTTTTTTTTTTTCCAACATAAATTGTGCTACCCCGTTATATATATAATTATAAAAATATACACATCTTTAGAACACAGGATGAATCTCAGTAGATCGTAAGACAAAGCCTACTCTCGTACTTACAATACCTGGATGCATCAAAGTCGTATACAGAGGATGTATCAATTTTAATATTTGAAATTATTTTTTTAGTATAACGTAATAAGCGTTGATACCTTAGTATGAAGTAGGGTTAAAAAATAACCTATTTGTTTACATGTAATATTAAAATTGGTGAATAACATTGCATATTCAGTATGGATTCTGACTTAGAGGCGTTCAGTCATAATCCAACACATGGTAGCTTCACAGCACTAGCTTTTCAACTAGCTGTATTAACCAATTATGTGACCTAACTGTTCCTCTCGTACTAAGTTAGATTACTGTCGCAATATCATATTCATCAGTAGGGTAAAACTAACCTGTCTCACGACGGTCTAAACCCAGCTCACGTTCCCTATTAGCGGGTGAACAATCCGACACTTTGGGACTTCTGCATCCCAATGATAGGAAGAGCCGACATCGAAGGATCAAAAAGCAACGTCGCTATGAACGCTTGGCTGCCACAAGCCAGTTATCCCTGTGGTAACTTTTCTGACACCTCTAGCTGTAATTTTCACAGATCTAAAGGATCGATAGGCCATGCTTTCACAGTTTGTATTCGTACTGAAAATCAAAATCAAGTAAGCTTTTCCCCTTTTGGTCTACATGAGATTTCTGTTCTCATTGAGCTTACCTTAGGACACCTGCGTTACCTTTTAACAGATGTGCCGCCCCAGCCAAACTCCCCATCTGACTATGTCTTCCGCGAAGATCAGCAATAATAATTATTACCTTAATCAAAACTCTTTTATAAAAAAAGAGCTCATATAACGGAATAAGTAAATGACATTAAAAGTAGTGGTATTTCAGATCGCCGTAGCTCCACTTATGCTACACCTTCTAAGCATTCACAGAGCACTAGAGTCAGCTCAACAGGTCTTCTTTCCCGCTGATATTCCAGCCCGTCCCTGGCTGTGGNTCGCTAAAAAAAATAGGAAGTGGGATCTCGTATCATCAGCCCTCCCTAATAATGACGAGCATTGCTCT
>NW_666842.1:0-3165 GCF_000006425.1 Cryptosporidium hominis TU502
CAATCATAACAATCTTTATCATTTCTATCAATTACTGATTGTATATTAAATTGTATATATAACTCATGTAATTTTAAAGATAAATATGCAGAATCTATTACTGGATTTGGAATAGATTCCATAAACTTTATATTAATATTTCTATTAGTATTAATATCATTAAGATTCATTTGATTAGAGAAATTACTTGATAAATCTGATTTAAGATGATCAAGTATTGGCTTAGTAACATCATCAAATATTGTAATACCAAAATATGCTAATCCAAAAGTTATAGAAAATTTGGTTGGAGTTTCAATTTTTTCAAAATACTTTTCATTTGTCACAGCTGTCATGATTACATCCATTTCTTCTTCTGTAATTAATCCATTACTTGATGATACAGTAAAATCACCTTCTGAATATATTCCTTTTTGATGCATCATATAACTTGGAGAAGATGATATATCACCTGCTAATCCTAAGTTAGATTCTTTATGAAAAGATCCACCAGTTCCAATAATCTTTCCAATTGCCCATTGTGTCCAAGAAGTACTGGTATTAGTAGTTTCAGAATGATTTCTTGATCCAATAAGAAAAGAGTTACCAGTAATTCTTTCTTTATCAATCTTAGAACCTGTGCCTATTGATACACTATTAACAATCAAATTTCCATTTTCCATTTGAAGTGATTTTGCTTCAGATGAGATATTTCTTAGTTTCTTTCTGGATGATGCTTCAATAATAATCCTATTAATAGCTTCTTTAGCCTTACATCTCCATTTAGTTATATGTCTAACACTCAAAACATCATCAAGTATTTGTAACCTGGTTAATTCCTCCTCATTCAAAGGTTGAACAACAACTCCAAAAAAGTTTGCTTCATCACCTTCATTATTATATAGTCTAATAGCTTCTAATCTTAACTTTCTTGAATATAAAGAAATGTACTCATCTTGGGTTGTTGTTTTTAAAGAAATTGGATCTAAATTAACAAGATGAGAATTTTTCATTAATATTTCACGATACTTTTCTTGTCTTTCATTTAAACTTTGTAGACTAAAAATTATTGGTCTTAAATGACTTCTTCTTAATATGATTGTATGTTCAGTAATACTATGCACTTGAAGTATTCCTTTAAGCTCATTATTCACAGGTGAGTGAGAAATATTAAGATGAAATGTCAAAGGTTTCAATATATATTCAAGTCTCCAAGCTCCTAAGCTTTTATGAGAATCATTTTCATCATATATTAACAAATATTTGGATTCTAATGTTTGGACTGTTTTCTTATCATTCATACTTTTTTCATCACTGGTTTCCAATAACTTATTTCTAACATTGACTATATTCACCATTTCATAGCTGGCTTTATCATTCTTTATCTTATTTGGACTATTACTAGGAGATTGATGGCTATGAGGATGAGAATTACGATGATTATGATTACGATGATGATTTCCAATAGATGATTCAGAATTAAAATTAAAAGTATTAGGGAAGTACTGACCAATATAAATTCCAACCTCATTAATTTCAATAGTCTTATATAAAGCGTTCGGATCATCCAATTTTTGACTTTCAGAACTCAAAGAACTTGTATCACGATTACCTAAAGAATCTGTTGTTACCACAAAACCTGACTTAATCATTGCTCCCATAATAATATCACTTCTAGTATTTCTTGAATGATTTACTACAAGCTTATCATCACTTGATTGAAATCCTACCATACATATATGAATATCTTGAATCTCTAATTGAACATTTGCAACAATCTTCTTAATTATTCTCCATAGTAAATTAGTCCCATTTGCTGAATTATTTGCATCATCCGACCCTCCAATTGATTTTGAATCTTTAACACCATTCAAATCCTTTCTTTCGTCTTTTGATAAATGCCCCACACTTTCTGGAACTTCATTCGGATTATTACTCGAATTAGATAACTCTCCATTCAAAAAACGCTCATTTAAACGCCTTTCTTTAAATTCGATCAACTTTTCTTTTGCTTCTCTAAGCTCTTTTCTCAAAGTATCTTCATCCACATTTCCATAATCTTTTGGTCTTACTACAACATGTAATTCTTTGAGTTTTATTACTAAAGGTTTATAACCTAAAGAAGTCCATGGTATTGTAATAGAAACATGACCAATTTGACCAGAAACTATTGATAATGGTAAATGCAAAATATCACCAAGATTTTCTTTCAGTTTCAAATTCTCTAATACTAAATTTCCGGATAGTACTCCAAGCCTTAAGTTTTCACGGCTTAAGTTGTACACATATGGCTCCAAATACCTTCCAAGTAATCTTTGTAATATAGTTTCCAACATTTCTCAACTTATTCTTTAAATAAAGTTTACATATGTTTCTAAATAATTTAACCACAGATTAATATTATATTTTTCTTTTTATGCCACCATATCATTTAAAATATTACTTCTTTATGTATTAAAATGACAAAAGAAAGCCAATTCTTTATTTATTTTCTTTCTTCTTCCTACAAGACAATACTTTAAATTGTACTGAAATTCACTGGGCTTAAAATTAATCTTCTTGATGATTTATTAAACTTTATAGTTTTTCTATTAAGTTAATAGTATTAAGTATTTGAAAAAAAAACAATTAATATGTCTAACTTTCTTCAAAATCTATATTCCCTGCATTATTGAACTGATGGTGAATTTTACGTATAATAAGTATTTCAAAATACTCAAATTTTAACTATTTTAAAATTATTTATTATTTTTATATAAAAAATTTTTCCTAATTTTTCTTTGAATTTTTAGTCAAATTTAACTATTTAATTATAAATTCCCCCCACATTAATTTTCCCCTCTGGATACACAAAATTATTATATACCGGCATTTTATTTGTGTGCATGCAGAATTTCAAATAATATTAAAATATTTAAAAAAAACGAAAAAAATAACTAAAAATTATTAAAAAATTCAAAAAAGATATTATTAGTTAAAATGATTAGTTAGCTAGATAAATGTTTAAATCTAGAGATTATTGATTAAAAGAAAAAAGAAATATAAAAAAAAATGCATTAATATTCATTGATAAGCATTAAAGCCTTGAATATTTCAAATTCCCATAAATATTAGGGGGATTCTGCTGTGATTAGTGCTTTCAAATAATGAATGAGATTAAAAAAATATATATCTGATTCTCGCTTT
>NW_666908.1:0-3799 GCF_000006425.1 Cryptosporidium hominis TU502
TTGGATAATCTGAAATAGATTTCTCTAATAAAAAAAGAGATTCTCTATTATTAACTCTAGATAATATATAATTAGATATTAAATTATTTTCAGTATTATTTAAAGATGATTTTGAATCAAAATTCTTGGTCATATTTTTATCATCCTTTGTTTTTTCAATAAATCGTCTTTTTGAATCTAAATACATTTCTTGTAATAAATCTTGTAAAGTATCTTTATATCTTCTTAATGTTTCATCAAAAATATCAATAGGATTTAAATAACTTTCAACATTATCTTGAAAATTTGATGAAATATTACATCCTTGATGATTTTCTGGTAATTTTATTATTGAATTACTTATAGATAAATAATATAATAGTATTTTTTTAGATGTCATATCTTTAGCAACTTTATAAGATTTACTGATAATAGTATCCAAAATTCCATCATTAATATATTCAACAAACTCTAAAACATCTTTAGAATATAATATATAACATATAGAATCCATATAACATTTTAAAGCTATATTAAGTTCATTTCTTGAAATATCTCTTAAATTTTTGTTATTATATAAGTTAATATACATAAGTAAAAGTGGATTATTTTCATTCAAATTCTCTGAATTAATATTACAATGTCTAGTTAAGATACATTTATTATTAATAGTAACAGAACAATTATTTATTGAAATTTTTATCATTTTATCACCAGTATTAAATATATCCATACATATACATATATTATTAACTCCTGCTGTAATATAAATCTTCTCATCTTTAATCATAGATAAAGATCCACCTTTAATAATATGAGTTAATTTAATTTTTGGATTTTTATTTAAAGAAGAATCTTTATTTATTGATTGAGAAATATTAAAAGAGAATTTTGGTAATCCAACATGATTATTTTCAATATTGAAATTAAATAAATCATCCAATTCTGAATTATATAAACCAGAAGACATCCAATTATGATAATAATTGTCATAATCATTATTAAAATAATGTAATGAAGAATGATTATAATCATCAATACTATTACCTTGACTTAGATTTTGATGATCATCATTATAATCATTATTTTCTGATAATTCATCTGTATTAGTATTAGAAGCTGAGGCAAAACGTCTTCTATTCTTATTCATAGTAATTCTGCTTAAAGTTGGACTTAAATAAGAACTTTCAATAATTGATTCAAGAGAATCTTCTTTACAAAAATCATTATTTAAACTTTTGGATGATAAATATAAATCATGTAAGAATAAGTAAATTCTTTGAATATGTATAAAATTAAATTTTGGTGGCATTAAAATCATACAATGAATCCAACAATTTTGACTTTCTAAACTAGATAATATGTAAATAAGCTCTTTTTTTAAGTTTTGATTTTTTTGATTTCCATTTAATCTTGTTTTATTTTTAGATTCATTTAATAATAAATCGATACTATTATTTGAAGTTAACTCTGATTGTTGTTGTATTACATGTTCTTTATTAAATTCTTCGTTTTCAATTTCTGATTGAATTAGAAATTGTCTCATATTAATCATAAATTGAAGTTTTTCATAGTAATCAAGATCACAAAGTCTAAAAGTATTACCATATATAGATGTAATTTCATGATCATTGACTAATCCACCTTCAATATAAGTAAAGTAGAATTTATTTAAATAGTAGATTTTATTCATAGTTTCCAAATGAAATTGAGCAATTTGTGAAACTTCTGTTTGGTAAGATTTAATACAGTCAATCAAACAAAGTATTGTAGGCTTGTCCCAATAAAATTCGATAGGAGACGATACAATAGAAATTTCAAGTAAATTTTCATCAAAGTTTTTTCCATTATAGGAAAAGAAGATGTCAAGAGTACTGTCATAGTCTTCAATAGCATCCTCAAAGGCATTATCATTTTCAAATGATGGTTGTTCAGATCCTGAGTAATTAACATTTTCAGGGTCTCTGGAAGACAGGTTTTGGTTTTGAGTTTGATTTTGGGTTCGGTTTTGGGTCTGGCTTTGGTTCTGGTTTTGGGTCTGGTTTTGGGTCTGGTTTTGGGTCTGGTTTTGGGTCTGGTTTTGGTTCCGTTCAGAGTTATTCACTGTAACTAGATGATGTTTCTTGTCCAAGTTGCTATAAATCTCAGAAATGTCAGAAATTACTGGATCATATTCAGAAATAGTAAGTAATAATGGCTTTTTGGTGAATGAAGAATATAATAAGGCCCTATAAAGGTTGATCTTTCCTTGGTAAATTGATTCTGTAGAATCAAAAGATAAGTAACTTGAAATGCCTTTAATAGATCCTTGAATTAAGTCAGTTTCTTTATCATTTGAAAGTATTGTAAAACTGAAGATATCAGATTTGATAAAGCACTCTATCTTCATTGTTTTATTCATCAAAATAAGTACATTCTTAGCAATCTTCGATTGACCTTCTATAAGATGATTCCTATGATCTTTTTCTTTATAATATTTGTTTTTAATATCATTAACTGACAAATCATTCGAATTAGGAGATCCAGATAAACTCTTTTCATTCGTAAAATCTGAACAATTATCGGACACTTTTAATTTTTTCAAAGATTTATTATTTCCTGCTTGATGACGATGATGATGATGATTATTATTATTATTATTGTTATATTTCATTAAATGATCACCTTTCTTTGATCTTGAAAATTTTCCCGAGTATAAAGTATCAGGTGGAAGATAATAGTATCCCATTACCATTGGTAAAGATAAAGAATTATAGAAAGATAAAGGAATATGCATTAAATATTTGATTGTATCATCATTAATAGTTAAAATAAATTGTTGTAAATTACATTTGATTATAATTGAAAGATTGTCTTTATCTGAGTTAATTTCTTCCTTCTTTTGATTATATATTATTGTATTTAGTAAAACTGGAATAGGATGTAGAATTGTAAACTCTTTATTCAATTCTAAACTATCTATTATTGATTCTGATTCTTCTTTTAATTCATTTCTTGGAGAATTAACTGAATTTAAATTAAAAATCTCATGTTTTTTTAACTTTAACAAATCATTATCGTCTATAATTGAACTCTTACTATTATTATTATTATTATTATTATTAACATTCCTCTTCCTCATATAATTAAGATATTTAATTTGAGTGTTGGAAAATTCGACAGAAATATCCAATTTATTGAGTTCACATATTGTTCTTGTGTTAATATAACAATTACCAAGAAAAATCTGAATAGATGATAATGAATTAGCTTGATCTTCAAAATCACTACATATTATATGAAATATTGGAGAAGATATCTCTATATCAAAATGTATATAATCAGGAAATGAATTATTTGATGATAAATACCTTACATTATGACTCTTCTCTAACAGATTCTCAACAAACTCATCAGAATCTTCTATTTGACCTGAATTTCCTATACTCATTCGTTTATTATTATGATAAAAATTTCTCTCCTTTTCATTATTATTATTATCTCCTTGACCATCAAATCTAGAATCTTTATCAAAAATATCTTGACTTTCTTTTTGAATCTTCTCTGGAATAATTATTACAGAATTATACAAATATAATAAAGAATAAATATCAGAAACAAAATGTGGTGAAATGAAAATCTCCAATGGACTCACTTTCAATACAAATTTAAGAGAATTTCCTTCCTGACTTACATTATGAGTAAAGTATAGAAATATTGAAGATGTATTAATACCTCTTTTTTCTTGATTATTTCCAATATATTGATTATTCATAAAATCTACTTTATCGTTATTGATTGCATTCTTTGAATCAATTTTTGAAATAGTACGTATTATTGA
>NW_667053.1:0-5000 GCF_000006425.1 Cryptosporidium hominis TU502
TGTAATTATCAGAATAGCCACGTCAGAATATAAATTCATTTTACTAATGAAGTTTAAACTTTTTTTTCTATTTAATATGGGCATCTTTTCTTATGCTTGCAGATTTTATCAATTTAATTTTACAGTTTCTATTTTTAATTGTTGAATTGCTTTACTTTAATTGATTGAACCTACAGCTATTATTAAAAATCATGTTTTAAGAGTTTATCCTATCTGAAGTTAGCGTGGAGGGTTAAAATATTTGCTAATCAATTTAAAACTATTTTAATTTCTCCATTATTCTAACAATTTCACAAATGCTCACTGTGTCATTGCTAAGAAAATACTAAATAAAATAATATATTCTTAAATACATTCAAATTCAAATATTTATGTTTTTCTAAATTATACTCAGCAATCCCCAGATTTTTGGCAAAAATTCTAGACCTTACCTTAGAAACAAACCAATATTTATCTTAATTTTCATTACAATTATTATTAGTAAAAATCATTCACAACTATAAATTTAATCTTTAAGATTAAATTTTAAAAGGTGAGTTGCTAAGATCAAAATAATTCAACTAAAATTAGATTAAATTACTTACAATTGTATGCTAATCACAGAATTTACATGTGTTTTGAATTTATGCTCGAGAGAAATTTCTCTGAACAAATGTTCAGATAATCATATAAAGATTGTCACTTAACGTAATTAGATAAACTTAGGCATTTCTAAACTTAAATACTGAAACAAATCTAAGACACTGCGAAAATTTTATTTAGCTACAAGTAATGATAATTTAGATAATTATAGAAATTCTAGACATAATTATAAGCACTAATTTTCTATAGTTTATAAATATTTTATAGGGATTATTCACGAATTAAATTCGAGTTTTCAGAAAAAATTTCTATTAAGTTACAATAAATGAAGATTTGTCAATTATGTTTTATAAAATGAACAAGACCAAGATATGTTTTTGTATAAATATCCAAATTTTCAAAAGAGGTCTTGAGTAGAGAAATATTATTTAAAAATATTAAATTATAAAATTAATTAATTAAAAAAGCAAAAAAGTCAATAATTACCAATTTATAATTTAACATTATCCAATTTTTAAACTAATAATCATATTTATAAAAGTGCAATTTGTTTCAATTACCCTTTAACATTCAAGCCTTAGCCTTGAATTAGTTAATCCTCTTTTTGGAAAATAGTGAGTGTATGAGCACGGAATGGGTTGAATTATTTAAATAAGATTCGCAATAGAGTACATTTATCTCTAAATATTAAATTATATATGAGCTATGATCATATATGACATAGAATATTAATAACTAAATAAGATAATAGAGCTCAATGAACATTTCATTTAAATGAAGAAAATCCAATTAGAAATAAATTCGATTGAAAAAAGTAAAGTCCTCAATTCTCTGATGTAAAATTACTTAAGATATTTCTCATTTAATGTTTTGAAAATAACTACTAGCTTGAATTTACGCATATTTACTAAAAATACAGCAATTTGAATTTTATCCTAATTAACAAAAAAAAGTTTGTAAAAAATAACATGAAATTAACCAACTAGCTGTTTTTAATTGATATATTACATTAATTTAAATATTTCTAAACATTTTTTGTTAGTTGAGAACGGTTAATTATTAGCATTATTTTATTTGAATTTATGTATCTAAAAATAAACATTTTTCAAAAATACAATATTATATTCTGTTTTGAAAATTGATAATAAAAATTAGGGTGACAACTTAATGTGCCGCCAAATTCGAGGAGAATTATAAGAAATTTATAAACATAAAATGGTTAGGAAACGTGGCATTTTCTGCACATTATTATCTGTAGTAGCTCTTTTTAATGATTTAAATACTGATTTACTGCCAAAAGATCGAAATTTAAGTTTTTATTTTTCTTTTTATCTAGATAATTGGTCATTAGTTAAACTAAAGGCTATTGGCAGAAACAAAAATTCGATCTTAACTTCATCAGGATCGCAGAGTAATGTTGATAGTGGTCCATTAAACGATGGAATCCAATATCAAAGTAGTGAAGAGAAGTTGTCGGACCTAACTTCTCGTTCAGGAAGTGCTGTCAATTTTGGTCAATATCAAGATAATAAGAAGTTCATCTTTCCAGGTTTTTCTGACTTTCATCCAGAGCCTTGCTTGGCCGATCCTTCAAGGACTCATCCAGTTTATGTTAACAAACTTGGAGAAAGGGCTATTAATTGTTTAAAATGTGAACATAAATTTAATCAACAAACTCATTCAGACTACAGTAGCAGTTGTAAGTTCGAGACTTGCAAATATTCAAAACCGGACATTCATTTGACGAGATCGTGTAGTAATGGGTGTAAATTAATTTTTTGTTCAAGTTGTCATGAAAATAGCGATTCAAAATTATCTTCAGGAAACAGTTCTGGCTTTGAGTGTCCCAAGGATGAACCTGGCTCAAATTCACGATTAGCACGACCAGCAATAAAAACTGGAGGTGCAAGCTCAAGAGGTGGTGAAAACACTGATTTTGTGCATACTCCAAAAGGATATTTCACTACTTGTTGTCCAAAAAGTAGTTCTGTGGATTTCCGATTGAAGGTATCAAAAGATAACTCTGTTGTTTGTGCTTCTTGTAACAACTTGTTAAGACATGGAATTTATGATCCACCAATGAGTTCATCATCATCTGGAAGTACTAGTTCATCATTAAGAAAATGTTTTAATTCTTGTTCAGTATCAACACCAGTATCAGCATCACTGACGGTACTAAGGCCAATAGTACTAAAACCACCAGTTCCAGCATTACCTCCAAGACGACAAGTAACACGACTAAAACTGAGAACATCACAAACACCATCAACAGTACCTTTACCCAAGTGTCCAGGCTTAAGAGGTGGTGAAAACGCTGGTTTTGTGCCTACTCCAAAAGGATATTTCACTACTTGTTGTCCAAAAAGTAGTTCTGTGGATTTCCGATTGAAGGTATCAAAAGATAACTCTGTTGTTTGTGCTTCTTGTGACAACTTGTTAAGACATGGAATTTATGATCCACCAATGAGTTCATCATCATCTGGAAGTACTAATTCTTTAATAAGACAGCGTTCTCGTTCTCGTTCTCGTTCTCGTTCTCGTTCTAGTTCTCGTTCTAGTTCTCGTTCTCGTTCCCGTTCTCGTTCTCGTTCTCGTTCTCGTTCCCGTTCCCATTCCCATTCCCATTCCCATTCCCATTCAAATATTGAAAGTCGACAGCACCAACATTCAGGCCCAAGGAATTAAAAGAAAAATGAATGTGGTACTATTTCTAAAAGATATTTTAGTACTCGTTGTACACAGAGTCAATCAGCGGATTTCAAATTGAGAGTATCTGGCAGGAACTCTATAGTTTGTGCATTTTGCGATAACAGATTAAGGCATGGATGCTTTGATCCACCTGGGAATTGATAACTATTTAATTTCTGTAGATGAAACATTAATAAGCACCTTGAAGTTGAAATAAACTTTTATTGGGTTGATTCATTGGATTGCATTATTGGTATTTTTGATTGCATGAGATAAATTTTTGCGTTGAATTATATTTATGATTAACTTGGATATTTTATTGATTTGATTTCAAAGTTATAACTTTGACTTTGGAAGATAAATCCCATAAAGTACTGTCAGTTTAAGGATCTGTTTTTTGATTTATTGGGATTTGAAAATCAATACAATACATTTAGCTTTATTTTGTTTGAAGAAATATATATTTAAATAATTACAAAAAATATTGAAGTATTTTGAAGGTGTCTATTATTTCTGGAATATATATATCTGAACATACATATTATTAATTGGTTGAATTCAATTAGATAATATATATAAATAATCCTTAATTCTATGTAAATTATTAATGGATTTTAAGTTACTAAATATTTTACGAATTAAATAATGGAATTATTATATAGTATCAGACAGATACTATTATTTTAAAGTTCAGAAGTGTTTAATAAATTATGATAAAATTTAACAATTTTTTTTTCTAATTCAGATATATTAACAATTAAATGAATTAGTAATTTAATTTGCTAATACTGAAGAATAGAATTTAGTAAATAATGGAAGGAATTCTTTGTAAATAAAGTGAAAATAAAATATATTCTCATTGAAATTTAATCCGAGTTATTTTAATAGATACTTTTTTGTTTCATTTATCTTTAATTGCCTTTAAAGCTTAGTTATGCTTGAATACTAAAGGCGGTCTTTTTAAAAACTGAGTTCAATTTCAAGAGATAACAAGGATACTAGATATCAAATTTAATATGAATATATATACATCGCAATAATTCTTTTTTGTTAAATTTAATTTTTTTCAAGATGGATATTTGAATTTTCGATATTTCACGATATTCTAAATGTTTTTTAATAACAATTAGGTTTAGGTTTAGGGGTTTAGGGTTTAGGGTTTAGGTTTAGGTTTAGGTTTAGGTTTAGGTTTAGGTTTAGGTTTAGGTTTTAGGTTTTAGGGGTTTAGGTTTAGGTTTAGGTTTAGGTTTAGGTTTAGGTTTTTAGGTTTAGGTTTAGGGTTTAGGTTTAGGTTTAGGTTTAGGTTTAGGTTTAGGTTTTAGGTTTAGGTTTAGGGGTTTAGGTTTAGGTTTAGGTTTAGGTTTAGGTTTAGGTTTAGGTTTAGGTTTAGGTTTAGGTTTAGGTTTAGGTTTTAGGGTTTAGGGTTTAGGTTTAGGTTTAGGTTTAGGTTTAGGTTTTTTTTTAGGTTTAGGTTTTTTTTTTTTTTTTTTTTTTTTTTTAGGTTTTTTAGGTTTAGGTTTAGGGTTTAGGTTTAGGTTTAGGTTTAGGTTTAGGTTTAGGGTTTTAGGGTTTAGGGGTTAGGTTTAGGTTTAGGTTTAGGTTTAGGTTTAGGTTTTAGGTTTAGGGGTTTAGGTTTAGGGTTTAGGTTTAGGTTTAGGTTTAGGTTTAGGTTTAGGTTTAGGTTTTAGGTTTAGGTTTAGGTTTAGGTTTAGGTTTAGGTTTTAGGTTTA
>NW_667158.1:0-9056 GCF_000006425.1 Cryptosporidium hominis TU502
TTAGTGTTTTCATGGATTCAATTAACTTTAGAAGCATTTATATTCCATCAGCAGTGAGGTATATTATATTACTTTTATTATGGACAATATTTACAAAAAATGTTTATAGTGAAAGTAGTGAAGAAACTTTATTGGGAAGATCAGTATTGGATTTAAACAAGAAAAATACATGTGAATACTATGGAGAGCAGGATGGTATGTTTACTGATTCATTTCATTCAAGAATATGTATAGTTCCAGAAGATGGATTACATGGAAAAAGGGAATATGAAAATCATCAAAAAAAAACATTTGGAACAATTAGACCAAATAATAAACAATTATCTGATAATAAATTATATAGGAAAGATGATCATTTAACTTCTTCAATTGCAGATTTTGATAGTAATTCTGTGAGAATACAGAGAAAAAACGTGGATTTAGAAGCTATGTTTGGAATAGGAAAAGATAACAACAGAATGAATCTTAATAATGAAGCAATTCAAAGTTTCTATTCAAATAATGAAACAGAAAGCCAAGATAAGAATGCGACAAACGACTATTTTTTATTTAAAGAAGGACTTTTGAAATTTCAAGAGAAAAAGATATTAAGATATTATTTATATGATGTAGGAAATAAAGTCTATTCAGATACTATAGCTTATCCAGAAAATGTTATATCAGAAAACTCTGCATTTAACTATTTGGGGAATTATGTAGATGTTTATGAAATTAGTAAAGTATCAGATCCACCAGTAATTTCATGGCCAAATAATCACATAGTTTTTATACACTCTCAGGTAAAATCTGATGGTACATTTAAATTTCAAGTATATACTAGCTCAGGAGAGATAGGATTTTATTTTGAAGTAACTGATAATAGTTATAAAACAGGTTGTGGTAGTTATTCTAGAGTTGATAAAAGCAAATTTACTCACTCTGCAAATTCTTTAATTCAAGTTCAATTAGTAAGAAGAAAGTTTGGATTTAATGTATTTGTTGATGGTACTAGAAGAACACAACTAGATATAATTGATTGTATTGCAAGTGTTCCAACTAAAGTTCAAATAACTAGTGGATCAGGATCACAAATTTATCCAAAAGTAGAAGATTGTCAAATTTCACAGTGGACAGATTGGTCAACTTGTTCAAAAACTTGCTCAACTGGTTCAAAAGCTAGATACCGTTCAGTAATTATGCCAAGTATGAATGGTGGTTTACCATGTCCTAAATTACTTGATTCAAGTCCTTGTAATGCTGATATTTCATGCTCATCATGCCAATATTCGGAATGGACAATGTGGGGTGAGTGCTCAGCTACTTGTGGATCAGGATCAACAACCAGAACAAGAAAGTTATTAAGTGCAGCATATTTTATTGAAAGCTGTATTGATACATTCCAATTAAAATCTTGCCATGGTGTTTCTTGCGCTAGTGATTGTATTGTAACAGAATGGTCAGATTGGAGCGAATGTAGTACAACTTGCGGTGTTGGAAGTCAAATTTCCACAAGATCCATAGTTGTTCCAGAACAAAATGGTGGAAAATGTGATTATGATCTTAGCAAAATCCAAGAATGCAATGTTTCTGTTTGCTCCAAGTCTTGTGATCCTTCTCCATGCTTAAATGGCGGTATTTGTAGTGAACTACCAAAGTCAAACTTCGCTTGTACATGCCCGCCATTTTACGGAGGTGAAACTTGTGATCAATTTGAATTTCCTTGGTGGTTTTATAGTGTTATAATTGTTTTAGTTGTTTTGGCTATTGGGATATTTTATAAGTCACAAATTTCAAATATAGTTACTCCAAATACAATGGATCCTTCATATGCAGGAGATGGGGATTATGCCTTCAGTCAAGGCCCTGCTCCCCCAGATCCATTGCAAGCAGCAAATGGACAACCTCAATACTACCAAAATACGTATAATTACAACTATGGGTATTATGACAATTCTAATGAAGGATATTTGGTAAATAATGATGAAGGAAATTGGATGTACTAGTTTATTTACTTCATTATTATTCTTTTCTCTTCTTCTATATTACATCCAAATATATAAATATATATATATATATTTATTTATTTATTTAATTATTTATGTATTTATATTTATATATTTAAATAATACGAATTTGCTACTCATAGCATATATACATGCATGCAATATTTAGGCGGCAATAATCGACCAAATTAATTGCATGTGGGTAAAACACTAATAATAATAATAATAATAGGCCAATACAAATAGAGTTTAAGGTTTATCAATTTTTTAAATACCTAATTCAAAATATTTCTCTCAATTTGATCTTATAAATGCTAATCTATTTTAGTTTAGGAAAATGAGACAAGACTAAGTCAAAGTCATAAATAAAAACAAAAATAATAAATCAAATGAAATTTTCTTTAGTATTCCTCATTTCTTAAAAATTAAATGAGGAGACGCATTATTTTGAGAATTATCCAAAGCAACGATAATTTTCTTAATTAGGGGAAATTTACATATTGGAATCTGTAGTGTATCTCTTTTTTCGTTGGAAAGCTCAATAAGAATCCCATGAGAACTTGCTTTGACTTCTCTAATATTGTTTATATTAACTAACCAAATTATTTGAGATTTGTAAAAATTATTTCTTCCAGAAGATGAGAAACTTGAAGTGGAAGTGAAACCTGATGAAAAACCACCACCTGAAGATACCTTACCATTAACTCCTATACTATTTGAAGAACTGATACCAAAATTAGAATTCATCCCATTATTGCCACCAATACTACTACCATTGCTACCCCCACTAACACCAACAACACTATTTCCACCAATGATATTATTTCTCAAACTTATTTGACAATTATTATTTAAATCGCTTATTGAAAAACTTGACATTAATTTAATTAAAACTATATTCTTTGGAAATAATAATAATATTAGTGGCATAGAATAATGATCTGTTGGAATAATAAAGTATTGATTAAGATGTCTTGCAAATTTTGGTCCAATAATATCTCGAAGTAATGCATCTTGAATCTCATAATCACTTATCTTACTATATTGAGAGTAAAGCATTCTAGGAATTCTTCTTCTATAAATTCTTTCTTTATATCCACCAAGTGGTTTATTTACTTCTGCTTGTATTCCATCTATTACGTTATTTAAAGCTTGCCCTATATGATCAATTGGTCTTACAACTGAAGATGTTACTCCTTTTATTAATCCTGTACAAAATCCTGTAAATCCACTCTTTTGAGCTCCTTCTATTGGTTTTGTTATTACATTACCTAAACTAAGTATACCTTGAGTAAGGTTATGACCTGCTTGTACAAAACCTTGACGAAGGCTTGAAGCTTGTTGAGAATTTGTTCCATGTAATAATTTTGGAGCATTTCCAAAAGAATTTGGACAAGATATTGTTGAATTATTATAAAGTAATTCTCTCTGTCTTGAATTTATATATTCTGTATCTAATGTTAAATTTGAAAGTAAACTTGTTATATTTGAATTTACCATTGAAATTGTTGAAAATGCCATATTTAATGTATTCTTACCAACTTGTAATGGTACTAATGGAATATTTACGAAAGAACTATGTCCTAATACTGTACCAATTCTCCAAAGTAGTTCTGCCATATAATATTCATAAAAAGCATTTACTATATTTTGAATTGTACCAATCGAATTCTCCAAATTATGTGATTCTAATTTTATTGGAGCACCTCTTAATTCTAAAGCATTTGATACTGTCAAAATTCTAAGTCCAATTCTAAACCATTCTGGAATATAATTCAATTCTGATAATGGAATTGAACACCAAACATATAAATTTAAAGCTCCAATCTTTATCTTTTCTATTGAAAATGTCATATTTGGTTCAACACCTTCTAATATTTGATCTTTTGATAAAATACTTTTAATATCTAATATATATTGTTTATTTGAATTTTTTCTGCATTCTTCCATAAATTCATTCAAAATTCTATATACATTAAAATCAAAATTTAATTCCAAATCACTTAATTCACAATCAAAATTGTAAATTATTGTTTCCCATTGTGATTTTGCATTTGAACAACTCCATTTTAATGTAATAAATGGATTCATATTATCTATTGATTTTTCATTATTTGATCTGTTTGCTAAAAGTACATAAGGTGCTACTCCATTTGATCCAATAATTATTGAATTATCTAATTCTGAATTATTACCATCTTCTAAATCTGTATTATCTAATTCTGGTGATCCATAGAATTTACTTGAATTATTTATATAAAATTTTGAATTTGATGAAATATATTGATTATCAATTTGTAAATTACCTATTACAAATTTATAACTTTCTATTATTCCATTTCTATTCTTTTCTTGTTTTTTAAATTGTATTGTACTTAATTCCACGTATACAATTTCAGCTTGTCTATTTTCTGAAATTATTGAAATTCCAATTTGAGAAATATCCAAAGTAATTTTTCTATAATATGTATAAATTAGTGACCAAACATCATTATTAACAAGTTTGTTAATTTCATGGATTCTTTTTTGGTATAAGTCTTCAATATAAACTTTTTCTTTTTGAAAAGAATTTTTCGTGATTTCATCATCATTATTTATTATTTTATTATTATTACTATTATTATTACTATTATTATCATTAATATTATTACCAAGTAAATTTAATAATAAAGATGAATGATTTCTTGGTGGAAGAATATCAATATAAAGTCCATTATTTCTAGCTGTAATAGAAATTGTTGCAATTGGATAATTATTCATACCATTTCCTTTCTTAGCATTCTTATTTAAAAAGTATCTTGGATTTAAATATGGATACATTGTACAAAGTTTAATTATATCAGATTCTGGTAATGATAGAATATATCTTTTTGATTGATATGGATTATTTTGATTATATCTAAAATTCATATCAAAAGCTAATATACCAGAATTATTATTATAACAACCAATATTATTAATATTATTTTGATCAATGAATTCCGAAGTTTCTTGATTTGGAATTATATATAATCTACAGTTTCTTGAGTTATATACAAAAGGAGATGACCAAGAAATCTTTATTGGTTTTTTTTGTCCACTACTAATTATATATCTAATAGTAATATCATCATTCATTTCTGATAAGAAATTATTATTATTATTATTATTATTATTATTTGTTACTTTATTATTTCCAATTGATAAAAATCCTGATGATAAAAGAGAAAGTTTTCTTTTCTTTTTTATTTCTTCAAAATTATGTTCAAAATGATAAGTTTCTATATAGATTTTGGATAAATAATCACAATAATTAGTAAAAATTACTCCATCCCATTTATTACCAATAGAAAAATCTTTAATAATTTTTAGAATAAATAATCCATTAGATGCAATAATTTCAATACAAT
Source organism: Cryptosporidium hominis TU502 (assembly GCF_000006425.1). NCBI lineage: Eukaryota > Apicomplexa > Conoidasida > Eucoccidiorida > Cryptosporidiidae > Cryptosporidium > Cryptosporidium hominis. The sequence continues at coordinate 5,372 of NW_667158.1, forward strand.
AAGTTTTTGGATTAACAATTATTCCATCTTGAATTTGGTTTTCATACATTTTAGGTATATGCATATAAAATATTCCATTACTTTCTGATGAAATTAATATTGGTTGGGACCATTTTGGATTATTGTTTGTTTTATATTCAACATATCTACTTAGATATAAAAGAATACTTTGGTCTTTAATCATACTTTTATTATTTTCTGAATTATTTGAATTATTTGATTCTATACCAGATCCTGATATTGAAGAAGAAGGTACCGTAATCATATTAGATCCTGATTTAGATCTTAAATTTTGTAAATGATGATTATTATGGATATTGTTATTGTTATTATTAGATAAAATAGAATTGATTGGATTATCAATTTTTATTGAAGTAATAAAATCTTTTTCAATTGGACCTAAATATCTTCTTGTTTCTGTATTATCAGAATTTGGTAAAAGAAGATGATTTGGATCAATTCTTGAAATTGCATTAATTTTATCAAGATCATCATTTCCTGAAGGAAACATAAATGAACTCCAAATAAATTGATCATCTGTAGTATTTTGTATAATAATATGAGGTGAAATGGTGATAACTTTACTTGAACAAGAGAAATCATTATAGTAAAATAAAGGACTACTTTTAACTGTGAAAAAGTAGACTTTTCCTTCATTTACAATAGGAAATGAGTAGGTTCCATTTAATGGAGGTATTTCTAATAATCCAATATTTGAATTATTATTATTATTATTATTATCATAGTTTCCACTTCCACTGCTATAAATACTTGCTTCACTGCTATTAATAACTTCAAGAATCTCTTTTTCTTCTTTGAGATATATTTCATCATTAATTCTTTGACCAATATTTCCATATTTTTCTTTTAAATTTTCATAAGAGTTGAAGTATATTTTTAAATAATTATGTCTATTATTAAGAAGAAAGATTTTTTCTTCATCTCCAAGCTTATTTTTTCTCTTGCTTAGTATTCTTTTCTCAGAATCTTTACCTTTTTTATTGTTTCCTTGATAATGATCATGATCATGATCATGATCACGGTCATGATCACGGTCATGATCACGATCACGATCACGATCATTATAGTCACCATCATCTTGAAAACTTGAATTATTTAAAAAGAATGCCCCTGATTTTGTGTTAATATAAGGGAAAGGTGAATTCTCAAAAATAGGTACTACGTTATGATTTGTTTTGTTAATAAACCAAGTACTTAAGCTTAAAGCAATAATGTTATTCTGCATCTTACCAAAAAGAGAACCAAATTTATTCTTACCCGGTAAATTTTGATTTGTTTTATCAATTATTGTACATTTTAAGTCAATTATTGAGTTATTATTACAGTATAATGTAAATGGAGTTTCTGTATCTGATAAATTTAAATCCATTGGAGAAGACCATTGTGTATATAATAATTGATCAGTTTTTCTTGATTCTGAATTGAATTGAAATTCACTTAAAGAATTAGTTTCTAACATTATTCTGACTTTATATTGTAATTTCATTTCACTAGAAAGTTGATATATATTATAATGATGCATTGGTTTAAATCTGAATAATACATTTGAACATTTATGAAGAAGATTTTGATTTAATGATTTAAATTTAATATCCATAATAGCTGGTGATAAATTTAATAAAGAAAAGCTTGGATATAATAGAATATTTTTAATACATGTATTTCCTGGAAATAAAGATTGATAAGTTTGTATATAAGATTGAAAGTAAATAGCATTTTCTTTATAATGACTTTCAGATTTTTTATAATTCTTGAAATCTGGATATAAATTACAAAAATGTGTTTGAGAAGTATTAAGATTTTTATTAGTAATAATAGGTGAATGTGTCCATCCTCTAGATTGAAGATATGAAAGATCCATTATTTGATTATTTGTATTAGTAAATCTACTAATTAAATGATTCCAGAAAGAATAATATAAATCCATAATAAATTCACCATTTGAAGTTTTAAATATTTTTAAAAGTTCATAAGTAATTTGATGAAATTCTTCATTAAGTATATCTTCATCATAATAATTATTCATTAATTTTGAATATTTAAGAAATATTTCTTGATCAAATAACATTTGATCAATATCATTATCATTATTATATTGACAATGTATATTATATATTTCCAAAAGTCCAATAATACATGGTCTAAATATTACTTTACAATGATCATTTAATAGAGCAATTTGAGGAACTGACATCATATGATTATTAGGTAGAAAATAAGAATAGTAGAATCTTTTTTGTTTAATTCTTTGTATTGTATTATTATTATTATTATTATTGTTATTTGTAAAATTGGGNAAGGATTCAAATAATATATCTTGAATATCATTTTCTCCATTATAAATTTGAGACATAGAATTGAGTATTGTATTAATAATATCAGTATTATTTAACCATAAAGGTATTGAATTAGTTTCATTATAATTTAATTGATTATCAGTAATATATTCTGAGTTGAATTTTAACTTTTTAGATTCTTTAAAATGTTTTTGATCATAGATATTTTTATATTTGGAATGATGATTTGGTACTTCTTGGTTTAATATTAAATTAGTTAACTCTTTTTCTATGGATATATTAGAAATATCAAATAATTGTATGGGTATATTATTTTCATTAATAAAACAAATCTCTAAAGGAATACCAGTTTTATTAACAATTCTATTATTTGATATAAGACAAAACAATTTTTCTTGTGAATTGATTGGTATTATTTGTCCAATAACATTTTTATACACGTAATTAGAATTATTAATATTTTCTTTTGTAAGTCTTTTTTTAGATGATGATTTTCCACTTGTAGTAATTCCAGTTTTCTTTAATAATTTTTTCTCAAGATTTCTTTTAAGTCCATTTTGGAAAGACTTCATTGAAGATTTAGAGAATGATTTTGAAATAGACTTGGCGATTGATTTGTTTAAGGAGGTGGGGTTAGAATTGGGAGGAATTGCATTTGGAGGAAAGGTGAGAGTAGGAGAGATTGTTTGTCCTCCAGTAGACTCATTTCCTAGAGTACTTTTTCTAAGCTTTGTATTTTCCATATGTCTCACTTTTTCTTTTTTTTCTTCACCTTCTCCCTCTTCATACTCATCTCCTTCTCCTCCCTCCCCTTCTCCTTCTTCTCGTTCTCTTTCGCCTTCTCGCTCTCCTTCGCCTTCTTGCTCTCCCTCTCTTCCCAGTATATAAGAGTCAAAATCAATATCTGAGAATAATCGGTTATAAGTTTCACTATCTTTAGATATTTTGCTTTTAAGGTAATATAAATTATGGAATGGAATAATTGTGTCTATATTTGCACTTGAGACAATATTATTTTGAAAATGAGTAAAACAAAGACCATTAGGAAGAGGTCCAAGTACTTTATTACATAAATCATCTTGATTCTCCAAATCTTTATAGTATTTAAGTACATTTTGAGCGAGATTATAAGACTTATATACTGCCAGTACTCGTATAATAAACTCAATATCTAGATTCTTAAATTCTCTTTTAAGTCTCAAAACATCCATATCCATTGGAGCTGAGAAGATACAAAATAATTTATTAGGAAGAGAAACTCTAAGAAGTGGAGACTGTGAGAATTACAATTATTGACATATTTGAGTGATATAGAAGATAATTTGGATTTGGATCTGAATCCTAGTTCTGAAATTGGTTTTCATTTG